>NW_016816690.1:1242155-1250010 GCF_001698545.2 Rhinopithecus bieti
AAAACTAGCCAACACTTATGTAACACAATATGCCAGGCACTATTCTTTTTTTTTTTCTTTTTTTTTTTTTGTGATGGAGTCTCACTCTGTCACCCAGGCTGGAGTGCAGTGGCATGATCTCGGCTCACTGCAAGCTCTGCCTCCCAGATTCATGCCATTCTCCTGCCTCAGCCTCCTGAGCAGCTGGGACTACAGGCATCTGCCACCACACTCGGCTAATTTTTTGTATCTTTAGTAGAGATGGGGTTTCCCCATGTTGGCCAGGATGGTCTCTATCTCCTGACCTCGTGATCCGCCTGCCTCAGCCTCCCAAAGTGCTGGGATTACAGGCGTGAGCCACCGCGCCCGGCGCCAGGTACTATTCTAAGAGCTATACATACAGTATAGCTGGGTGCAGTGGCTCATGCCTGTAATCCCAGCACTTTGGGAGGCTGAGGTGGGCGGATCACCTGAGGTCAGGAGTTCGAGACCAGCCTAGCTAACATGGTGAAAACCCGTTTCTGCTAAAAATACAAAAAAATTAGCCAGGCATGGTGGTGTGTGCCTGTAATCCCAGCTACTCGGGAAGGTGAGGAAGGAGAATCACTTGAGCCCTGGGGGGCGGAGGTTGTGGTGAGCCAAGATCATGCCATTGTACTCCAGCTTGGCCAACAAGAGAGAAACTCCATCTCAAAAAACAAAACAAAACAAAACAAAACTAAGAGTTATACATACAACAATGCATCTAATCCTTTTAACACTATGTGGAAAGTATTATTATTCCCATTTTACAGACAATGAACTGAGGCCCAGAGATTAAGTGCGTTGCCCAGGCTCACATAACAATGACAATATCCATGACAACAAACTTTTTTACCACTTTACACCACATACATATCCATAAATACACAACAAAACAAAACAAACTAAAATAGCAACAATAAGACTAGAACAAAACAGGGACTAAAATGATACTTTTACAGATAAGAGTGCTTCCAACGGCAACAGCCCCTTTCCCCATCCTATAAATTCAATGTCAGCATCCCCACCTGACTATAAACCTCACTGAGCAAATATATCATCTGCACAATCATCCTTACATCCCCTACTCCTAAAATAAGGCTACATACACACACACACACACACACAGACACACCCTCTCACAATAATGTTACAGATATTTGCAAAAGAGAACAAAGAATGAAACACATTTCAAAAGAAGAAATCCCATGACTTCATAACCTATTGTGTGAATATAGTTGAGAAAAGAGATTAAACAAATCAAAAATAATCCCCAAGTTTCTAATTTAGAAGACTTAGGGTTAGCAGAAATAAAAATATATGTCCATAAAAAAGCCTATATACAAATATTGCTAGCAATCTTATTCATAATAGCCAAAAACTGGAAATAATTCAATTATCAATCAACAGGTGAACAGATAAACAAACAGTGATATATCCAAACACTGGACTATTACTAAGCAACAAAAAGAAATGACCTACTGAAACACACAACATAAATATCACAGCTATTATGCCAAGAGAAAGAAGCCAAACTCAAAATTGCATACTGTATAATTCCATTTCTATGAAACTCTAGAAAAGACTAATCTCATTTATAGCAATAGAAATCACATCAGAGGCCTGGTGTGATGGCTCATGCCTGTAATCCCAGCACCTTGGGAGGCTGAGGCGAGTGGATTGCCTGAGCTCAGGAGTTCAAGACCAGCCTGGGCAACACAGTGAAACCCCGTCTCCAACAAAATACGAAAAATTAGCCAGGCATGGCACCATGGGCCTATAATCCCAGCTACTTGGGAGGCTGAGGCAGGAGAATTGCTTGAACCCAGGAGGCGGAGGTTGCAGTGAGCGAAGACTGTGCTACTGCACTCCAGCCTAGGTGACACAGTGAGACTCCATCTCCAAAAAAAAAAGAAGAAATAAATCACATCAGTGGCTGCACAGCAATAAAACTGAAAAGAGACCGCAAAGGGGCCTAGGAAATTTTGGGGGAAATAAAAATTACTCTATTATTAAAGTGATCGTTACAGCCACTGATCTGTATATTAAAAATTTGTGAAAGTACTGCAAATAAATTATAGCTTGGTAAAACTGATTGAATAAACGTTATGGGCCAGGCACAGTGGCTCATGCCTGTAATCTCAACAGTTTGGGAGGCCGAGGCAGGCAGATCACTTGAGGTCAGGAGTTTGAGACCTGCCTGGGCAACATGGCGAAACCCCATCTCTACAAAAATTAGCCAGGTGTGGTAATGCACTCCTGCAGTCCCAGCTACTTGGGAGGCTGAGGTGAGAGGATAGCTTGAGCCCCGGAGACAGATGTTGGGGTGAGCTGAGATTGCGTCACTGCACTCCAGCCTGGGGGACACAGCAAGACCCTGTGTCAAAAACAAAACACAACAAAACAAACAAAAAAAAACCTTATGGCCAGGTGCAGTGGCAAATACCGCCACTTTGGGAGGCTGAGGCAGGAGTATCACTTGAGTTCAGGAGTTTGAGACCAGCCTAGGCAATACGGCAAGGCTAGGGAAGGATCAAGTCTGACTCATTTCTGTATCCTGCCACAGTATCTAGAAAATTTCTACAAAAAATCAAAACGTTAGTCAGGAATGAATGGCAGCAAGCTCCTGCAGTCCCAGCTATTTGGGAGGCTGAGGCAGGAGGATCACTTAAGCCCAAGAGTTCGAGGCTGCAGCACATGCCATTGCACTCCAGCAGCCTGGGTGACAGAGCCAGACTCTACCTCAGAAACAAAACTAAGCAAAACATGTTATTAACACTGAAATAGGTAGGTAAACAAGGGGAACCTTTTGCAAAAGATTAAGAAGCTGAGTTCAATTTAGATATGTTCACCCCAATGTGTCTTCAAAAAGAGTAAGATATCTCAGTTGGACATTGTGGCTCACGCCTGTAATCCCAGCACTTTGGGAGGCCAAGGCAGGCGGATTGCTTGAGCCCAGGAGTTCAAAACCAGCCTGGGGAACATGATGAAACCCCATCTCTACAAAAAATACAAAAATTAGCCAGGTGTAATGGTGAGCACCTGTAGTCCCAGGTACTAGGGAGGCTGAGGTGGGAGGATCACCTGAACTTGGGGAGGTCAAGGTTGTAGTTGAGTCATGATTGTGCCCCTGCACTCCAGCCTGGGCAATAGTGAGATTCTGTCTCAAAGAAACATAGAAATAAAAATAAAAATAAAAAAAAGATTATCTCAGTCAGGCAATTGGGTATAAAGGATGGAGTTGGGGAGGAAGCAGGAAGAGAGAGAGAGACAGAAAAGCACTGTGTTGAAAGACACCTACTATTAAAAGCAGTCAGAAAGAACAACCAGTAAAATACAGATTTTAAGAAGAAAGTCAGACATGGTGTCTCATGCCTGTAATCCCAGCACTTTGGGAGGCCAAAGCAGAAGAATGGCTTAAGGCCAGGAGTTCAAGACCAGCCTGCACAACACAGCAAGTCCTCATTCCTATATGTGCCTGTAGTCAGTCCTAGTTCCTCAGGAGGCTGAGATGGGAAGATCACTTGAGCCCAGCAGTTCAAGGCTGAAGTGAGCTATGATGGCACCACTACACTCCTGCCTGGGCAAAGGAGCAAGACGCTGTATCTAAAAAAAAAAGAACTGTAATAGGTACTAGGAATGTTCTCTATCTTATTCTTAGTGGTGGTTACATGAACATATACATCTGTAAAAATTCAACAGGCTTACACTTCATATTTATGCACTTTGCTGCATTAATTATACCTCAATTAAACAGTTTTAAAAAAAAGAAAAATGGCTAAGCATGGTAGCTCACACCTGTAATGCCAGCACTTTGGGAGGGTAAGGTGTGAGGATCACTTCAGCGCAGGAGTTCAAGACCAGCCTAGGTAACATGGAGAAACCCTGTCGCTACAAAAATTAGCTGGCCACAGCGGTATATGCCAGTTGTCTGTCTCCCAGCTACTCAGTTGGGGGGCTGGGGGTGGGTAGTGGACTCCTGTGGTCTCAGCTACTTGGGAACCTGAGGTGGGAGGACTGCTTGAGCCAGGGAGGTCAACCAAGGCTACAGTGAGCCATGGTTGTGCCACTGCACTCCAGCCTAGGCAAAACAGTGAGATCACGTCTCGAAAAAGAAAAAAGAAAAGAAAAAAGATATGGCCCAAAAGTACCTTTTTGGCTTCATTTTGCCAGACATCCATCCCAAATCACATAAATAACCTATAGCCACAAATGATCAGTTATCACCCTCTTCATTATTGATCATTCATGCTCTCAGGTATGTAATAGCCTTTGCACTTTTATTTTTTTTCAAGACCCCCATATAAAATCTCACTCCCTCAGGAATCACTACTCCTAACCACCCCTTAACTCTATCTGTTTAAGGGCTAAATAAATGGTTCTCAATCGGGTGATTTTGCTGCCTAGGGGACATTTGGTAATAACTGAAATATTTTTTGATCATCACAACCGGGGGTGATGCTACTGGCATCTAATGGGTAAAAGCCAGTGATGTTGCAAAATATCCTATAATGCATAGCACAGATCCCCACACAATGAATTATCCTAGCCAAAATTTCAATACTACCACAGTTGGGAAACCCTGCATTACACTATTGCATGTATTTACTTCCAAGCCTGTATCCCTACTAAACTACAAAATGGGAGGGATCAATTCTTACTCTTTGCTGTATACTGGTGCAGTATACTGGTGCAGTATCTAGAAAATAACACATCAAAAAAACTATTAATACAGATGTGTCATTACTGAACCTATTTTAATAACCACACTGCCTAGAATGCTGCACTCAAAAAATACAAAAAATACGTGTGCCATTGCTGAATCTTACTTTGATATGAAAGCTACATAACTTACTGGCTACACTTACTGGTGGTCTTTTTTTTTTTCTGAGATGGAGTCTCGCTCTGTCTCCCAGGCTGGAATACAAAGGTTCGATCTCGGCTCACTGCAAACTCCGCCTCCCAGGTTCAAGCAATTCTCCTACCTCCTCCTCCTGAATGGCTGGGATTACAGGTGAGAGCCACCATACCCAGCTAATTTTTGCATTTTTAGTAGAGACGGGGTTTCACCGTGTTGGCCAGGCTGGTCTCAAACTCCTGACCTCAGGTGATCTGCCCACCTCAGCCTCCCAAAATGCTGGGATTACAGGCATGAGACACCACGCCTGGCCTAAACTTGAGGTCTTTAAAAGCAAATTCCATCAATCACTATTCTGACTTGGTGTTTTCATAGTACATACCAACAAATTACAAATTATAACTATGTGAGTATCTCAAAAGAGTATTAAATTGAAATTGATTTCCAAATTTACTGCAACATGAGTAAACCAACTGGCTTAATGACTGTGTTCCAAAAGGATTTTTACAAGGACACTGTTTTGTCAGGGCACTGTGGCTCACGCCTGTAATCCCAGCATTCTGTAATCCCAGCACTGTGTAATACACAGGCCAAGGCGGGTATATCACCTGAGGTCACGAGTTTGAGACCAGCCTGACCAACATGGTGAAACCCCATATCTACTAAACATACATACATATATAATATATACATACACACACATGCGCGCGCGCGTGCAAAAATAAGCTGGGCCTGGTGGCACATGCCCGTAATCTCAGCTACTTGGGAGGCTGAGGCAGGAGAATTGCTTGAACCTGGGAGATGGAGTTTGTGGTGAGCCAAGATCATGCCATTGCACTCTAGCCTGGGCAACAAGAGCAAAACTCCATCTCAAAAAAAAGGACACTGTTTCAAAAATTTTTTGAACACATCTCATAGTGCCATTTGAATAAAATCGAGTAAAATAATGGATACTAAAATCCAGGCTATCATTTCACCTAACTTTAATCTAATAAAATTTATGTTAAATTATAGAATGATAGTGTACTTTAACATATTGTCAAAAAATTAAACAGTTTTTACTTACCTATTTATTTATTTATTTTTTTTTTTGTGAGATGGAGTCTCGCTCTGTCACCCAGGCTGGAGTGCAGTGGCCAGATCTCGGCTCACTGTAAGCTCCGCCTCCCGGATTTACGCCATTCTCCTGCCTCAGCCTCCCGAGTAGCTGGGACTACAGGCGCCCGCCACCTCGCCTGGCTAGTTTTTCTGTATTTTTTAGTAGAGACAGGGTTTCACTGTGTTAGCCAGGATGGTTTCGATCTCCTGACCTCATGATCCGCCCGTCTCGGCCTCCCAAAGTGCTGGGATTACAGGCTTGAGCCACCGCGCCTGGCACCTATTTATTTATTTAGACACAGGGTCTCACTGTTGCCCAAGCTGGAATGCAGTAGCACTATCATGGCTCATTGCAACTCCATCCTTTTAGGTTCCAGCAATCCTCCTGCCTCAGTGTCCTGAGTAGCTGGGACCACAGGCACATGCCACCATACTTGGCTAATTTTTTATTTTTAGTAGAGATGAGGCCTTACTACGTTGCCCAGGCTGATCTTGAATCCTTGGGCTCAAGCAATCCCCTTGTCTCAGCCTCCCAAAGTGCTGGGATTACAAGCAGAAGATACCATACCCAGCCGAAAGTTTTTATATCATAGTTATTTTACTTATTTTAGCAAATATTTCATGCCAGGTGTGGTGGCTCATGCCTGTAATCCTGACACGTTGGAAGACTAAACTGGGTGGATCACTTGAGTCCAGCAATCCAAGACCAGCCTGGGCAACATGGTGAAGCCCTGTCTCTACTAAAAATACAAAAAATTCGCTGGGTGTGGTAGCACAGGCCTGTGGCTACTTGTGGGGCTGAGGCAGGAGGATCACCTTAGCCCAGGAGATCAAGGATGCAGTGAGCTGTGATCCTACCACTGCACTCCAGTTTGGAGTCTTACAACAGGTTCTTAAAAGAGTAGGACCCTGTCTCAAAAACAAAACAAAATCTCCCCCCACACACACAGAGAAATATTTCATATCTCAACACTGTTTTATTTTTTACATGCCCAGCCAACTTTTTTATTCTTGATTAAAGATTAACGGCATTATTTTATAGAAGTAGACGTTCATACATAAAACACAAAAATACTTTGTCACTACCTAAACTGAAGATAAAATGATCTTTTAATTACTCCATTTTCAAATTATTTGTTCTTTTCTAGAGAATTAAAAAATCATTATCTCTAATAACTACATGTCAAAGTAAAGAATCTAGGCCAGGCATGGTGACTCACACCTGTAATCCCAGCACTTTGGGAGGCTGAGATATGAGGACTGCTTCGGTGCAGGAGGTCAGGGCTACAGTGAGCTGTGATTATGCCACTACACTCCAGCCTGGGTGACACAGCAAGACCCTGTCTCAAAGAAACACAAAAAACAAAAAACAATCTGAAAGTGAGCACATTATATTGCTCCTCTGGGACTCAGAACTCTATTCTAGTAAATAAAACCAACTGAAATACCATACTCCTATCATGTAATGAGCCCTATAAAACACCACCATCATCTACCATTTATGCAGTAGGAGATTACTTAAATACTATATATTAAATAAAACAACATACATCATACAAAGTTTCTGTACAACAATGAAGAGCAAAGTTTCCTCACCAAGTACAGTCAAAGATATGGATGCTTTCGGCAAAGAGACAAATCTTTTCCAATTTTCAGTAACACTAAATTCCCCAAGTCTAAAACGGAAAAACCCCTTGTTTAGTAATGCTGTTCATCAACTTTTCTGAAACCTCTTTCTCAGTCTCAATGGGAATAAATTGTAACAAATCAATCCAAAATACAAACTAGAAGTTTATAACTACTACCATGAGTGAATTAAAAACATGAACTAAAACATAAATGCAATGGTTAGATGTAACACATTGCAGCACACTGATTTTTTTTTTTTTTTTTTTTTTT
>NW_016816690.1:1251026-1255135 GCF_001698545.2 Rhinopithecus bieti
CTCCAAATAAAAGTTTTCAGCCAGGCACGGTGGCTCACACCTGTAATCCCCAGCACTTTGGGAGGCTGAGGCAGGCAGATTGCTTGAGCTCAGGAGTTCGAGACCAGCGTTGGCAATGTGACAAAACCTCATCTCTACAAAAAATACAAAAAAATTAGGGCCGGGCGCGGTGGCTCAAGCCTGTAATCCCAGCACTTTGGGAGGCCGAGACGGGCGGATCACGAGGTCAGGAGATCAAGACCATCCTGGCTAACACAGTGAAACTCAGTCTCTACTAAAAAAATACAAAAAACTAGCCGGGCGACGTGGCGGGCGCCTGTAGTCCCAGCTACTTGGGAGGCTGAGGCAGGAGAATGGCATAAACCCAGGAGGCGGGGCTTGCAGTACGCTGAGATCCGACCATTGCACTCCAGCCTGGGCAGCTGAGCAAGACTCTGTCTCAAAAAAAAAAAAAAAAAAAAAATTAGTCAGGTATGGTGGCGCATGCCTGTAGTCCCAGCTACGTGGTAGGCTGACATGAAAGGTCACCGGCCCAGGTTCGTCGAGGCTGCAGTGAGCCATGATCGTGCCACTGGACTCTAGCATAGGGAAGGGGAGTGAGATCGTCTTAAAAAAAAAAAGATAAAAAATAAGAAGTCTTCTTTTTTTAAAATTCTGCAATTCATGAGAAACTGCACTCACACATAGGGTGTGACATTAGATATCTCATAATACATGTTCCTTAATACAAAAACCTCAGAAGTTACCATGATTACCCAAAACTACTGGTACCCTGCCCAGGATCTTTTAGGCAAAGTCCTTGCTATCTCCCAAGCTTTGAAACCCAGGAAAGGTAAATATACCCAATATGACCACTAAATGGACTACAGATCAATCAGTAGAGATTGAAGGAGAGTTGCTGAAAGAAAAAGGAAAAAGCAAAAATTGAAACAAGCATACTTCAGAGACAGAAGATTAGAAGTAAAAGGGATGAGGTAAAAAAAGAAATTTTAGGCCAGGCACAGTGGCTCACGCTTATAATTCCAGCACTTTGGGAGGCCAAACAGTGGCCTCCCACTGTTATAACAGTGTAACCAGGTACCCAGAACATACAAAAATGTGGCAAACTGCTGAGCACAGTAGCTTACACCTGTAATACAAGCACTTTGGGAGGCCAAGGCAAGAGGATCACTTAAGCTCAGGAATTTGAGACCATCCTGGACAACATAGCGAGACCCTGTCTATAAAAAAAAATTTTTTCAAAAATTAGCCAGGTGTGGTGGTGCACACCTGTAGTCCCAGTTACTCAGGAGGCTGAGGTGGGAGGATCCTTTGAGCCAGGAGGTAGAGGCCGCAGTGAGCTATGATCACACCACTGCATTCCAGCCTGGGCAACAGAGCAAGACCCTGGCATCAAAAAAAAAAAAAAAAGAGGCAAACAAAAGTTTCCCATAATAATGTTTACCCTTACTTTATGCACCATACTGACACTCCCCATCACTTTTTAAAATCGTTATTGTGACTCACTAAATTGAATTTACAAGCCATTAATGGATCACAAACTAAAGTTTGAAAGCACTGGCTTAGAGGAACTAAAAATAATAGGAAAGTCCTTGTCTTCCTATGAATATCTAGCTTGAGAGAACTATTCAGAAGGTGGAATTCTCCCAGGGCTGATATACTGTCTTATCTGGCACAAAATAATCACTTAAAGTTTGTTGAACTAATACATTTTGGAATGTACGGCACTTTCAAGGTAAGGACACACCTACAAAAGATACCTAAATAAAACCACTTAGAAGAACATGGGTACTCTGAATCCCTTCAAAGCCAAGGATGGTAAAAAAAGCTCCAGAAGGTAGAAGAGGGATACCAAATTTTTCTTAAATAAACAAATTAAGTACTGGAAAAGAAATGTTGTTTCTTTCTTTTTTTTTTTTTGAGACGGAGTTTTGTTCTTGTCTCCCAGGCTGGAGCACAATGGCGTGATCTCGCCTCACTGCAACCTCCGCCTGGTTCAAGTGATTCTCCTGCCTTAGCCTCCCAAGTAGCTGGGATTACAGGCGCCTGCTACCACACCCAGCTAATTTCTGTGTTTTTAGTAGAGATGGGGTTTCACCACATTGGCCAGGATGGTCTTGAACTCCTGACCTCAAGCAATCCGCCCGCCTCAGCCTCCCAAAGTGCTGGGTTTACAGGCCTGAGCCACCACGCTCAGCCTGAAATGTCATTTCTTAAGACAGACTTTATATCCAACAAAGGAAAAGAAAATCTGTGATAAATTAAAACTCCCATCAGAGGTGGGCACAGTGGCTCCTGTCTATATCTCACCACTTTGGGAGACCAAGGCAGAAGGATCACTTAAGCTCAGAAGATTAAGACCAACCTGGGCAACATAGTAAGACCTCGTCTGTACTAAAAATAAAAAAAAATTAGCCAGGTGTGGTGGTGTATGCCTGTAGTCCTAGCTGCTGAGGTGGCTGAGGTGAGAGGATCACTAAGTCCAGAAGATTGAGGCTGTAGTGAACTTTGATCTCACCACTGCACTCCAACCTGAGTGACAGAGTGAGAATCTATCCCAAAGATAGAAAAAAAATCCCATTAAGTACTACATAGTAGTTCATTATAGGTGCAAAAAGTTACTAAGCTACCTTGATATTCTAACTATTTCTTTCAAAAATATATGTCAGACTCCAAATATATAAAGCCAATATCACCGGGCGCAGTGGCTCAGGCCTTTGGGCTCATGCACTTTGGGAGGCCAAGGCAGGCAGATCACGAGGTCAGATCGAGACCATCCGGGCTAACACGGTGAAACCCCGTCTCTACTAAAAATACAAAAAAATTAGCCGGGCATGGTGGCGGGTGCCTGTAGTCCCAGCTACTCGGGAGGCAAGAGAATGGCATGAACCGGGGAGGTGGAGGTTGCAGTAAGCCGAGATCATGCCACTGCGCTCCATCCTGGGCGACAGAGAGAGGCTCCGTCTCAAATAAGTAAATAAATAAAAATAAAAATAAATCCAATATCAAATCAAAATTATATAATGCAACTCATCCTTAAATATTAGACTCTCCCCAGCACTTTGGGAGGCTGAGGCAGGTGGAACCACTTGAGCCCAGGAGTTTGATACCAGGCCAGGCAACGTGGCAAAACCCCATCTCTACAAAAATTAGCCGGGCGGTGGCATTTGCCTGTAGTCCTAGCTACTTGGGAGCAAAGGTGGGTGGATCACTTGAGCTGGGGAGGAGGTCATGGCAGCAGTCAGCCAAGATCGTGCCACTGTACTCCAGCTTGGGTGGCAGGAGTGAGACCCCGTCTCAAAAAAAAAAAAAAAAAAGAAAAAAAAGAAAAGAACATTCTCTTTATGTACTCATAAACATTTATATTAGGCAGCAAATGTGTGATAGCCAACAATTTATTGAGTGTTAGCATGTATCAGGCAGTAAGTTAAGTACTTTGCAAGCATTATCCTATTTAAACAACCCAGTATATACTATCTTCACATTAAAGGGTGTGGTGGCTCACACCCGCCTGTAATCCTAGCACTTTGGGAGGCCAAGACAGGTGGATCACCTGAGGTCAGGAGTTAGGAGTTCAAGACCAGGCTGGCCAACATGGCGAAACCCTGTCTCTACTAAAAATACAAAAACTTTAGCCAGGTGTGGTGGCACACACCTGTAATCTCAGCTACTCGGAGGCTGAGGCAGGAGAATCATTTGAACCCGGGAGGCGGAGGTTGCAGTGAGCCAAGATCATGCCATTGCACTCCAGCCTGGGCAACAAGAGCAAAACTCCATCTCAAAAAAAAGAAAAGAAAAGAAAAGCTGGGTGCAGTGGCTCATATCTGTAATCCCAACACTTTGGGAGGCCAAGGCAGGTGGATCACCTGAGGTCACAAGTTCATGGAGAAACCTCATCTCTACTAAAAATACAAAAAATTAGCTGGGCATGATGGCACATACCTGCAATCCCAGCTAGTTGGGAGGCTGAGGGAGGAGAATTGCTTGAACCTGGGAGGCGGAGGTTGCAGTGAGCAACATCATGGCCATTGCACTCCAGCCTGGGCAACAAGAGCAAAACTCGGTCTCAAGGGGAG
The DNA here is from genome assembly GCF_001698545.2 of Rhinopithecus bieti. Lineage (NCBI taxonomy): Eukaryota > Metazoa > Chordata > Mammalia > Primates > Cercopithecidae > Rhinopithecus > Rhinopithecus bieti. The sequence goes on from NW_016816690.1 coordinate 1,255,103, forward strand.
GGGAGGGAAGAGGAGAAGGGGAGGGGAGGGGGA
>NW_016816690.1:1255849-1264434 GCF_001698545.2 Rhinopithecus bieti
GGAGGTGAGACATAAATAGTTAGATAAAGAAGTTACCACAGGCCTGGCACTGTGGCTCGTGCCTGTAATCCCAGCTCTTTGGGAGGTTAGGAGGGAGGACTGCCTGAGCCCCCATGAGTTTGAGACCAGGTTGGGCAACATAGAGTCCCCGTTTCTAGAAAAAAACTTTAAAATAAGCCAGGCATGGTGGTACAGGCCTGTAGTCTCAGCTACTCATGGCTTGAGCCCAGGAGGTAGAGGTTGCTGTGGGCTATGACTGTGCCACTGCACTCCCACTTGGGTGACACAGTAAAACCCCATCTCAAAAAACACAAACAAAAAAAACCTGAAAAAGTTACACATTTACGCTAGTAAATGGTGACACGTTTTTTGAGGGGGAGAGGGATGGAATCTCACTCTGTTGCCCAGGCTGGAGTGCAATGGCAAGATCTCGGCTCACTGCATCCTCTGCCTGCTGAGTTCAAGCAATTCTCCTGCCTCAACCTCCTAAGTAGCTGAGACTACAGGTATACGCCACCATCCCCGGCTCATTTTTTGTATTTTTAGTAGAGACAGGGTTTCACCATGCTGGCCAGGCTGGTCTCGAACTCCTGACCTCGTGATCTGCCCGCCTTGGCCTCCCAAAGTGCTGGGATTACAGGCGTGAGCCACCACACCCAGCCATTTTTTTGCTTATTATTTTTTTTTGAGATAGAATCTCACTCTGTCACCCAAGCTGGAATTCAGTGGCGCGATCTTGGCTCACTGCAACCTCTGCCTCCCAGGTTCAAATGATTCTCCTAACTCAGCCTCCCGAGTAGCTGGGACAACAGACATGTGCCACCATGCCCGGCTAATTTTTGTATTTTTAGTAGAGATGGGGTTTCACCATGTTGGCCAGGCTGGTCTCGAACTCCTGACCTCAGGTGATCCACCCGCCTCGGCCTGCTCTGTTGCCCAGCTAGAGTGCAGTGTCACCATCTCAGCTCACTGCAACCAGCACCTCCCACGTTCCAGCGATTCTCCTGCCTCAGCCTCCCCAGTAGCTCGGATTACAGGCACACTCCACCATGCCCAGCTAATTTTTTGTATTTTTAGTAGAGACGGGGTTCCTCCACATTGGCCAGGCTGGTCTTGAGCTCCTGACCTAAAGTGATCTACCCACCTTGGTCTCCCAAAGTGCTAGGATTACAGGTGTGAGCCACCACGCCCAGCCAACATTAATATATAGTAAGCGCCAATTTTATTATTAGTAGCTGCAAACCAGAAAGTTTTGTTCCATCCGTTTTTTTTTTTTTTTTTTTTGAGATGGAGTCTCTGTCGCCCAGGCTAGAGTGCAGTGGCCAGATCTCAGCTCACTGCAAGCTCCGCCTCCCAGGTTTACGCCATTCTCCTGCCTCAGCCTCCCGTGTAGCTGGGACTACAGGCGCCCGCCACCTCACCCAGCTAGTTTTTTGTACTTTTTTAGTAGAGACGGGGTTTCACCGTTGTTAGCCAGGATGGTCTCGATCTCCTGACCTCGTGATCCGCCCGTCTCGGCCTCCCAAGTGCTGGGATTACAGGCTTGAGCCACCGCGCCTGGCCCCATCCTATTATTTGATTAACATTTCTCAGAAACTGAACTTTGAATGTCTTTCTAAATGTTGCAGTAATTCATCTACTTTTAAACCTGCATAAAACTATTTGATCTGTTTGATCGAATAATTTTATCAAAAGGAAAAATTAGCCCCTTCTCAGCTTTAAAGATAAATTAGATGATAATTAAGTGTTGTTATATTTAAATAATAACCTACAGCATAACCGTCACTGGCATTTTTAGGAGGCTGTAGCACATCTATTATGCAAGGCACTTAATAATTTATACTTTTACTTACTTTATTTACATGCCAGGTACTTAACATTTTAAAAACTCTTCCAACTTTTATAGGATACTTAATTTTGTCATCAAAAAGGTACAGCCTTAGACTGTATTTTAGAACAAAAAGTCTGGTGGCACAAATAGAATAGACTGATATAGAAATAACTGTTACCAAATGATGACAGAAACATCCCAATTGAAAATAATTGTTGCTAGTCCCTCCACACAACTTTTTAATTCATGTAGATTTTTAGAAGGTATGAGACATCTTTAATGAAATTAAACATCAATTTTAATTACTAAAACTAAAATACTTTAACAATGGAATACAATGGAATGAACTAATACAGGTTGTATCCTCTCACATTTTATAACAGGAAAACCTGAAGAATAATTTTTAAAATCCAGCCATTAGTAGTAAGTACAGAAGTCAGGCCGGGTGCAGTGGTTCATGTCTGTAATCCCAGCACTTTGGGAGGCCAAGGCTGAGGACCAGCCTGGGCAACATGGCAAAACCCCATCTCTACAGAAAAAAAAAAAAGATTAGCCAGACATGGTGGCATGTACCTGATGTACCTGTAGTGCCAGCTATTTGGGAGGCTGATGTGAGAGGAGTACTTGAACCCGGGAGGCTGAGGCTGCAATAAGCTGTGATCACCCTATTGTACTCCAACCTGGGTGACAGAGCAAAACCCTGTCTCAAATTAAAAAAAAAAAAAAAGTACACATACCTAAAGGTAGGTGAGCATATGTTGGTACTCTGCTTAATGAACTTCTCAATTTTATGTGAAACTTTACTACAGAAATAACACTTTTTTATTTGTTTTGTTTTGTTTTGAGATGGAGTCTCGTTCTGTTGTCCAGACTGTCAGGCAGTGGCACGATCTCAGCTCACTGCAATCTCCACCTCCTGGGTTCAAGTGATTCTCCTGCCTCAGCCTCCCCAGTAACTGGGGTTACAGGCACCCACGACCATGCAAAGCTAATTTGTTTAATTTTTGTACAGACAGGGTTTCACCATGTTGGCCAGGCTGGTTTTGAACTCTTGACCTCAGGTGATCCGCCCACCCTGGCCTCCCAAAGTGCTGGAATCACAGGCTTGAGCCACCATGCCGGCTTTTGTTTTGTTTTTAGACAGTCTCACTCTGTCGCCCAGGCTAGAGTGCAGTGGCATGATCACAACTCACTGCGCCCTCCATCTTCTGGGCTCAAGCAATCCTCCCACCTCAGCCTCCCAAAGTGCTGGGATTACAGGCCTGAGCCACTTCGCCCAGCCCAGAAATAATACTTTTTTTTTTTTTTTTTGAGACGGAGTCTCGCTCTGTCACCCAGGCTGGAGTGCAGTGGCGCGATCTCGGCTCACTGCAAGCTCCGCCTCCCGGGTTTACGCCATTCTCCTGCCTCAGCCTCCCGAGTAGCTGGGACTACAGGCGCCCGCCATCTCGCCCGGCTAATTTTTTGTATTTTTTAGCAGAGACGGGGTTTCACCGTGTTAGCCAGGATGGTCTCGATCTCCTGACCTCGTGATCCACCCGTCTCGGCCTCCCAAAGTGCTGGGACTACAGGCTTGAGCCACCGCGCCCGGCCAGAAATAATACTTTTTTAAAGAGATTCGTTCATATATGATCCTCATCCAAACATTAGCCCTCAACTAATGTGTACCAAAAATGCTCCTCATTTATAAAAGATTAAATTAGTATGAGTGTAATTAGTTATTATAATAAAGACCACTGAAAACAAAACAGAGATACAAATGAAAAAATTAAGTGATTTTAATATACAAATAAGCCAAATGCAAAACACAGAATTTATTTCCAGGTGAAAGACATGAAAGACAGATTAATCTCAACTCTAATTTCAATGCCAACAATTGACCCCTAGGTAACTTCTGGATTTACTAAATATTCATGTCTACTAAGAACTGGCAAATTATTAAAATAAATCATACTCATGGTTAGTTATGAGCATCCAGTCTTTCTAGTATCCTGTTAACTAATGAGTTGCTTTCTTATTGTTAAAACGGCATCGTAACATGGGCCCAAATATCATATATATACCTTGTTATACAGAAAGCTTATTTTATATCACCATTCATTCAATTACCTGCCATATCCGCACTTCTCCCAAAATCGACATTATAAAAAATACAATAATTATTTTCTATTCAGTGCACTCACATTTTTGATCCTGTACATTGCTGTATTTCTTTAAAACCTCTGAGTTTAAATTTGTTTGCAATACTATCCTTTAGTTTGGAAGCAATGTTTTGTTACTGTCAAGATAATCTTAGACTATTAAAAGCCTTTAAATTCAGCTGATTCTCAGAAATTCTTCCACCTATAAAACATGAGAATTATAACCAAATTAACAAATCAGATATCAGAATGCCAAAAATTAAGTCATTAAAAGAGAATCCAGTGAAAGAGCCAGTTGTGAAGAACAGGAAGTGATTTACACTGCCATTTTGTAGATGAACTATTTAGAAACATAAGAAGTGCCATACTAATCTGGAATCAACTCAGACTAACAGCTCTCAGCATTTTCTTTCTGACAGTGGCATCAGAGGTCATCTGAAATAACCCTCAGGCAATTTTTCCTTAATAATGTATTTAATTGATCATGAACATACTTTTCCACTTTTAGGCAACATTTCTACCAGCTCTGAAAAGAGAGTTTTTTTTTTTTTCAGTTGTCCTAAAGAGTACTCCTTAATTATTGCATGCTGAAATATAGCAAGTAAATAGTTAACCTACACCCTGTGTAAATCCTTTAAGTTTTGTAGCCTCTATTGATAAATCCTCTCTGCCTACAACTTTCCAAGGTAAAAGCAGTCACTCTTTTTTTTTTTTTTTTTTTGAGATGGAGTCTCGCTCTGTCGCCCAGGCTGGAGTGCAGTGGCCGGATCTCAGCTCACTGCAAGCTCCGCCTCCCGCGTTTACGCCATTCTCCTGCCTCAGCCTCCCCAGTAGCTGGGACTACAGGCGCCCGCCACCTCGCCTGGCTAGTTTTTTGTATTTTTTAGTACAGACTGGGTTTCACCGTATTAGCCAGGATGGTCTCAATCTCCTGACCTCGTGATCCGCCCATCTTGGCCTCCCAAAGTGCTGGGATTACAGGCTTGAGCCACCGCGCCCCGGCCAAAAGCAGTCACTCTTTACTGAGCAGTATGCTTCGATCAACACATGCTAGTATATATGAATTAATTATCAACAAGCCATAATACGGAGAATTAGACTTCCTGGCATAACTTGCCATAATGGAGAAAACTCTACATATCAACAACATGCAGCTTTGTCCCATGAAATAAATACTCAAATGAATAGTGTTATTTCAGTTCAATGAATTGAGATGATCATTAAAAGGCAATAAAGAAAGCAAAGAGAATTCCGTCTTCTGAGAAAAAAATAATAATAAAACTTATTTAACATACCATGTCTCCTACATCAAAATCATGATATAAAATGACAGAAACTAAGTTAGTGCCTGGCCCTACTACTAACATCTTTAAATCCCTATCTTAAAACAGGTTTCAAAATGCAACAAACACACCAAAAAAGCTCTATTGGACAACACTTAATGACAACATAAAATGCAGATGGCATTTGGAAGTATTTAAAAAATAAGTCACTAAGTAGAGCTGAAAACACTAAATACACCAAAGACAACTCGTTATCGTACACATTTTAGTCTTCTTCGCTTTGGGAAAAAATAATTTAATTCTATTAACAGTCATATGTGGAATATTTTAAAATCACATAACCAGTATTTACTAAACACTTAAAAAGAAAAAAATGTATCATCAGTACATGGAGACTTGAAAACTACTCTGGTCACAAAAAGCACTTGGCAGCACATTTCCAGAATGTTTAAATTTTTATTTATTTCTACTCAACTAAGAACAAAACAAACAAGTACTACTGTAAATCAGATAAAATGATCTGCTTTCAGACAAATATGATAGATAGCAAAAGAAGTGAAAAAATGACTGACTACAGAAAATAGATCACAGAATAATTAGGCAGATTAATAAGAACAAAGCAACAGCTGCAGAAAGGTTTGTAACCCAACCATTTTCAAAAAATTCCAATTTCAGTATTATACAAAACAGTATTAACCCTAAAAATTCGCAGCTTAGGGAGAAATGCCCATCAGACAGGCTGTCTGTATGTAATAATTGTTAATATTTTTTTTTTTTTTTGAGACGGAGTCTCGCTCTGTCGCCCAGGCTGGAGTGCAGTGGCACCATCTCGCCCCACTGCAACCTCCGCCTCCCGGGTTCAAGCGATTCTCCTGCCTCAGCCTCCCGAGTAGCTGGGACTAAAGGCGCCCGCCACCACGCCCGGCTAATTTTTTGTATTTTTAGTAGAGACGGGTTTTCACAGTGTTATGGTATCGATCTCCTGACCTCGTGATCCGCCCGTCTCGGCCTCCCAAAGTGCTGGGATTACAGGCGTGAGCCACCGCGCCCGGCCAATAATTCTTCATGAACTACAAAAGTCATGGAAAAAGAAAAGGGAAATGAGGATGAGGAGGTACAAAATTATTTTATTGAATTCTAACTAAAATCCAACCTGCTCACAAAAAAATGTCAACCCAGACATCTCTCAAAAAGAGAGACACCAAAACTGTTCTAACAGAAGAGGGGTCCCTCTCGAGAGGCCATATCCCCCAACAATAACACCAGGAGCAGATACACTTCCCATGGACAGATCTCAGGGGAAGAGTATTAAAACGGTACTGTCATCGATTCAAAACCAAAAGAAAAAGAGTAACCTTTTCAAGGGAAGCGCCATTACTTCCCTCTCCTGCTCCCCCTCCCTTCTGTGTATACATGAGTCTGTGTATGAAGAAACTGCTTTGGACTTCTGCAGCATTGCAGTAGACTAGAGGATGGGGAAGGGGGAAGGGTAGGGGGAGAGAAACGCTTCCATCACCCCTACAGAAGAGGGGTATAGATTTCCCGTGCTAGGGGGTGGAATCCACCCAGCAAGCCACTCAGAGCAGTCTCCCTTCCCAAGAATACAGAGACACTACAAAGGAGAAGAAGCGGGAGGAGCAGCGGCACCAGAGGGGAAAGGGACCTCGCGCCTTTAAACCGGGGTGCACATCAAGCCAGTCTCCCTGTGAGAGCCACACCTTCCTCCAAACATCCCCCTTCCAACACCCCATCCGGTGACCCTCAGGAAAAAGGAATGGAATTGCTCTCGCCCCTTAAACCGGGAGGGCGCCCAGCTCACCAGCTTCTTCACCCCACCCACAGAATCACAGACCCTCCTTGTCTCCCTCCCCCACCCCACCCCCACATTCCGTCTTCCACACACAGGCCCGAGTGGGCCGAATTTCCCCGCCCCCCTCCGTATCTCCCTTTCCCAAAGCAGAGGTGCCCTTACCCTTGCGCCGACAGGTCTGGGGCGGAGCAGGCAGGCGCAGCCCCCAGCAGCGCTCTGGTAGCCGCTACCCTGGAGGGTGAGGAGTGAGGAGGAGGAGGGGCCCGGGCGACAGAACCGCCGCCCCCCCCCCCCCAAGAGCCCAGCGGAGCCGCCCCAGCCCAAGCTCTGCACCAAGGGGCGGCGGGGGAGGGGGATACCGGGTCGAGGAGGCGCCCTTAGCGCTTGGGCTTCAGTTAAGATGGCGCGGGGAAGTGCCGGGAGCCGTAGCCGCCGCTGCCGCCTCGGGGGAACCGGCCCGGGCCTCGGCCGCCTCTCGTCCTCACACAGCCGAGGCCCTCTCGGTCCCCCGCCGCGGCCCCTCGGCGGGCGGGCCCACGCGCAGCCCTCCGCCACCACCACCACCCCTGGGAAGGGGGCGCTCACAAAGGGAAGAGAGGCCGCGGACCGGCCGGCGGACGGTGGGGCGGGGTCCCCCGGGGCCGGGAGGCCTCAGATGTTCGCAAGTGCCTAGTGCGCTCGGCCCGCGAAGGGCGCAGGGCGAGCGGGACCCCTCCTCTCTCCTCAGGCAGGCGGCGGCACCGACTCACTCTCTTTGCCACCCTCCCTCTCTCTCCCCGAGCCCTGAAGCCACAGAGCCCGGCCGCTGCCCAGGTTCCCCCCCTTTCCCCGACACCACTCCCCTCCTCCCGACCGTCATCCCCTCTCCGATCTCGCGAGATTTCCCGCCTGACAGGCCCGACCCTGCGCGAGACACGACTACATGCGCGCGCGCGCGCCATCACAGGAGCGCGCAACGCTTGCTACGGGCAGAGTTGTCCCGGTGGCCCCGAGTCCCAGCCTCTGTCCAGCATAGCCTCACTGAGTTCAGGGAGCTTCTAATGCCACGCGGGCATCAGGTGCACTCATTTCACCCCGGAGATCTGAAGAAGAGTTTATCTGCACTCCCCTTCCTTCCGGCTTCCCACCTCCAAAGCCCGCCACTGATCCTAGAAATAAGTTTGCCCTGGAGTGTGGAATATCCCATTCCTGCACAACTTGGTTTGACACCCCCTCCCCTGTGGGATTCAGAGGTACACTGGGCAGCGCAATCAGTATGCAGTTGAGTTTTTGAGATTCTAATAGTTGATAGTAATTCTTGGAACGACAGTAAGACTTGGAAATACAGATCTAAGCCACCCTATATATTGGTGATGGTAGAAAAGAGATAACTTCTTGAAAAGTGTCTGTGGGTTTAGTAAGTTGAATAATGAGAAGTTTTGGAACAAGAGCAGCAAACAAACTAAAGACTCCAATGCAGAGAAGAAGTACAGTTTATATTCTTTTATCTCAAAACTTTTTTTTTTTCTTTTAGGGAAAAC
>NW_016816690.1:1266534-1268352 GCF_001698545.2 Rhinopithecus bieti
TATGTTTATTGCGGCACTATTCACAATAGCAAAGACTTGGAATCAACCCAAATGTCCATCAGTGACAGACTGGATTAAGAAAATGTGGCACATATACACCATGGAATACAATGCAATACTATGCAGCCATAAAAAAGGATGAGTTCGTGTCCTTTGTAGGGACATGGATGCAGCTGGAAACCATCATTCTCAGCAAACTATTGCAAGAACAGAAAACCAAACACCACATATTCTCACTCATAGGTGGGAATTGGACAATGAGATCACTTGGACATGGGAAGGGGAACATCACATACCGGGGCCTATTGTGGGGAGGGGGAGAGGGGAGGGATGGCATTGGGAGTTATACCTGATGTAAATGACGAGTTGATGGGTGCTGACGAGTTGATGTGTGCAGCACACCAACAGGGCACATGTATACATATGTAACAAACCTGCACGTTCTGCAAATGTACCCTAGAACTTATAGTATAATATAAATAAATACATAAATAAATAAATGTATTAAAAAAGAAAAGAAAAAGAACAAAACAGGTCAATTGCATGTACTTTACAATTATCAGACCCAAAAGGGGGAATCTTGTTCAAATAAGAATTAGGACCTGATGAGGAGTAAAGGTATTAAAAGAATAATCACTCTGAAAAAAAAAAAAAAAAACTTGGTTCTTTAACCAACAAAACAACTGAAATAAATAAATCTGTTATGTGAGTTTCGTGAATAAAATTAACTCTGGGCCTGGCGTGGTGGTTCACGCCTGTAATTATAGCACTTTGGGAGGCTGAGGTGGGCAGATCACCCGAGGTAAGAAGTTCGAGACCAGGCTGGCCATAGTAGATCTGTGCTCCAGGGAAGCAGCATGTTGATCAGGCCTAAGCAATCCGTGTATACAGTGTATGTATGACCATCCTCCAGTCTCGCTCAGGGATGGGCACATGATCCAATTAGAGCCAATGGGTGTAATAAGATTTTCTCTGGCTTTTTTGGGAAAGAAATTTTCTTATTTTCTCCCGAAAATGTAATATATGTATTGAATTCTCGAAATGGAGTCCAATGGTATGATCCTGGCTCACTGCAACCTCTCCTCCCAGGCTCAAATGATCCTCCTACCTCAGCTTCCCAAGTAACTGGGACTACAGGCATATGACACCATGCTGGCTAATTTTTGTGTTTTTTTGTAGAGATGGGTTTCGCCATGTTACCCAGACTGGTCTTGAACTCCTGGCCTCAAAGGATCTGCCTGCCTCAGCCTCCCAAAGTACCAGGATTACAGGTGTGAGCCACTGTGCCCAGCCTATGATTTTTCAATGAGCAATAATCACACCTTGGATAACTCTCATTGGTTACAATACTGCCACTATGCAAAGTTTCTGAAATTCGATGATGATGATAATAACAAAAATAGTGAAATAGTTAACACTTATTGAGTGCCGATTATATGCCAGAGAGAGTTCTAAACACTCTACTTATTTACTCCTCACAATAACCATATTGGGTAGGTATAATTAATATTCCCTTTTAGAAATGGTGGAACTGGACCTGGCGCAGTGGCTCACACCTGTAATCCCAGAACTTTGGGAGGCTGAGGTGGGCGGATTACCTGAGGTCAGGAGTTCGAGACCAGCCTGGCCAATATGGTGAAAAAATTAACCAGGCATGGTGACACACACCTGTAATCCCAGATACTCAGGAGGCTGAGGCAGGAGAATTGCTTGAGCCAAGGAGACGGAGGTTGCAGTGAGAGGAGATAGTCCCGCTGCACTCCAGCCTGGCCAACAGAGTGAGACTCTGTCAAAAAAAAAAAAAAAAAAAGAAAGAGA
>NW_016816690.1:1268679-1298377 GCF_001698545.2 Rhinopithecus bieti
AAAAAAAAAAAAAAAAAAAGAAAGAGAAAGAGAGAGAGAGAGAGAGAGAGTGGAACTGAGGCACAGAGAAGAATTTTGATTAACTTATCTAAGTTCTTATAGCCAGTTTGTGGTGAAGCCAGTTGTCAAACTCAGCTTTCACCCTGAGCCACTATATTCTTTTTTTTCTTTTCTTTTCTTTTTTTTTTTTTTTTTTTTGAGAGAGTCTTGCTCTGTCACCCAGGCTGGAGTGCAGTGGTGCGATCTCAGCTCACTGCAATCTCTGCCTCCTAGGTTCAAGCAATTCTTCTACCCCAGCCTCCTGGATAGCTGGGACTATAGGCGTGCATCACTGCGCCCGGCTAATTTTTGTAGTTTTAGTAGAGACGGGGGGTTTCACCATATTGGCCAGGCTGGTCTCGAGCTCCTGACCTTGTGATCCGCCCGCCTTGGCCTCCCAAAGTGATGGGGTTACAGACATGAGCCACCATGCTCAGCCTATATTCTTTTTTTTTTTTTTTTTTTTTTGAGACGGAGTCTCACTCTGTTGCCTAGGCTGGAGTGCAGTGTCACGATCTCGGCTCACTGCAGCCTCCACCTCCCAGGTTCAAGCAATTCTCAGAGCCACTACATTCTATTTCCTTGAGAGAATATAAGGACAGGAATTGCTATTTCCTTTTGCTGTGAAGCCCCAGAACAAAGACAACTCAGTGGAAAGCACATTCTGGAGATAAAACCCGATCACTGAAGACCTGGAACTAATTCTGCCTAAAGTCAGTCCTGACCCTGGAGTTTTTAGCGTGCGCGTGCCAAAACATTCCCATTCTTCTTAAGCTACGTTGGGTCTGGTTCTTTTTCATTTGCAACCAAATAGTCCTCACACAGAACTGTTTATTTTTTGGCCTTTCCCACCAGGCTATGATCTTCACAAGCATATGAATGTTTGTCTTATTTATATCTATGTCCACAAACTTAGCATAATGTACATAATGGCATTCAACAAATGTTTGCTACCAGTTCAATAATTCTGCAAACATTTTCTCCTATGTGTCAGAAATTGGGTTAGGTGTGGGAGATGTCAAGAAGAGTGAGTGACTGAAAGCTGTTTGCCTGGAATGTATGGAAGAATAGCTGCTGCAAAGGTTAGTGTGATCAAGAACTCTAGGAAAAGATGAACACACATGCTAGAGCTCTCTGGAGGTTACTGTCACTTTGGTGCTATGTGCCTGGCTGATGGGTATTTCTAGAGTCTTATACATGTCAGTTGTTTTCAGGATTGTCTAAGGTTCTAAGAATGTATGGAAGTCACCTGCTTCCCAAACTGATGTACATACCAGTTATAGCTGGTCCTGCCATGTAAATTATGTATTTTCTGCTATGCTTCTCTGTGTCTCTTGACTCCCAAAAGTGTATACTGTAAAATGAATATGCCCTACCCATGTCTCAGACTTATGGTGAAGATCCTGTCTGGATATGAAAGTTCTGTTGTATCCAGGTGATAACTGCTTTCTTTCACCTGACCACAAGTGCTAATATATTCTACTCTAGCTAGCATCCTCACAAAAAACGTATCAGTTAGCCTTACTAGCACTTCCATTCCACTTGTAGTGAACATCTGTTGTTCTTATCTGTCCCAAATTTCTCCCTCTTCTTCTGGCAAAAAGTACCCACTTGCAATCCCAGAACTTTGGGAGGCTGAGGTAGGTAGATCACTTGAGCTCAGGAGTTTGAGACCAGCCTGGTCAACATGGGGAAACCCTGTCTCCACAAAAATTACAAAAATTAACTGGGTGTGCTCGTGTGCACCTATAGTCCCAGCTACTAGGGAGGCTGAGGTGGGAGGATCACTTGAGTCTGGGAGCTTGAGGCTGCAGTGAGCCCTGTTTACACCACTGCACTCAAGCCTGGGTGACAAAGTGAGACCCTGTCTCAAAAAAACCCATTTTTTTTTAAGTACTCTACAGTTCTTAGAGAAGTTTCCTCTCCATTGTTCTGTGGAGTTCTTGTGGGGTTATTACTCTGGGCCTCTTGCTACAGATGGGCACACCATCACAGCGTGGGCAACCAAAATAGCTCACCCCTTGGTGAAGCAGCTGGGCCAGGGAAGGGCACATGACACAGAGCCCAAGCTGAACCACTCAGAGATGTTCATTTGGATTTTATATACTGCTTTGTGAGAGTGAGAAGTTTTGCTTTGCCTTTGGGCTCATAAACTGGCATGATGTAAATCTAGACTTTCTATGGAAGTTCCTCCCATGCAGACCCCATCTCCCTCAACCAGCATCCCTCTGTTGCATAAAATAAACTACCAAGATGCAAGCTTTCCTCCGTATGATCTATGTGAAGCCTGCTTAAATTGCTTATAGAAGCATGTCTATGGTTCATAAGCTCCAAGTTCTGATCTCATCCTCACAAAGTTTCAAATGCCTTCAAATTCTACATTTACAATATTCCAACATTTCTGTGTTGAGTAAATTTATGAAGAAGAAAAATAAAGGGCAAGTTTCATGATAACCATTTTCATGGTGCCGTATGATAACCGGGCCAGACCTCTGTCCCTTCTTCAGGGGTTTCTGAGCAGCAAGTGGGAGAGAGCAGGTTATGTAGGAGAGGTCCCCGCAGTGAGTAGGAGAGAGCTGGTTATGTAGGAGAGGTTGTTTAAAACCTGAACTTTGAGACATTCACTGTCTCTAGTGGGTATAATACAACATATCATTAAAGGAAGCATTTGTTGTTGTTTTTTGATACAGAGTCTAACTCTATTGCCCAAGCTGGAGTGCAGTGGCACAGTCTCGGCTCACCACAACCTTTGCCTCCCGGGTTCAAGCAATTCTCGTGCCTCAGCCTCCTGAGTAGCTGGGATTACAGGCATGCACCACCATGCTGGGCCAATGTTTGTATTCTTAGTAGAGAAGGGGTTTCACCATGTTGGCCAGGCTGATCTCGAACTCCTGGCCTCAAGTGATCTGCCCACATTGGCTTCCCAAAGTGTTGGGATTAGAGGCATGAGCCACTGCACCTGGCCAAAGGAAGCATTTGATTAAAACAGATATTAGAAATTTTCCTGGTTCATTTCCTGTGTATAAACAGTATTGATGGCAGCATTCAGTGTTGAGGTGTATTAAACTACGTGGCAGCAGTGGGAAGCACCCAAGTCCCCAGTTCAACAGCTGTATCCCCTGCCCCAATATGGACACTCAACTTTATAACAAAACTCAATCTATAGAGAAAAATACCCAGGAATTGGGAGCTGGGTGTGGTGTGTGGAGACACAGAAAAAAGGGAGACAGAGTCAAACACTTAACAAAACGTTTAAAGCTCCTGCGGCACTGATTTTTCAGTTACAGGGCCTAATATATTTTGTTTTTCCCACCCTTAAACTGATTTGGGCCGGGCACAGGGGCTCACACCTGTAATCCCAGCACTTTGGGAGGCCAAGGCAGGCGGATTACGAGATCAAGAGATCGAGTTCAGCTTGGCCAACATGGTGAAACCCCATCTCTACTAAAAATACAAAAATTAGCAAGGCGTGGTGGCGCACGCTTGTAGTCCCAGCTACTTGGGAGGCTGAGGCAGGTTAATTGCTTGAACCCGAGAGGCGGAGGTTGCAGTGAGCCAAGATCTTGCCACTGCACTCCAGCCTGTTGCCAGGGCTGATAAAAAAAAAAAAAAAAAAGTGGCAAAAAAAAATGGCTGATATGAATTGTCACCTTCAACCACAATACTTTTTTCTTTCTTTCTTTCTTGTTTTTTTAGACAGGGTCTTGTTCTGTCACTCAGGCTGAAGTACACTGGTGATCATAGCTCACTGCAGCCTCGAACTCCTGAGCTCAAGGGATCCTCCAGCTTCAGCCTCCCAAGTAGCTGGGACTTACAGGCACACACCACTATGCCCAGATACTTTTTTTACGTTTATTTTTTGTAGAGACAGGGTCCAGCCATGTTGCCCAGGCTGGTCTCGAACTCTAGCCTCAAGTGATCCTCCTGACTTGGCTTGCCAAATTCGTGGGATTACATGCGTGAACCACTGCACCTGGCCTCAAAAGACTTCCTACTAGTATATTACTCCTATTTGGTAAAAAGAAGTCCAAAGAGGAAGCCTAAAGAAAATCCCAAGCCAATAAAATATTAACTTATTTTGTGTTTTGATTGCCAGCTGTTTATGTTTCATATGCTGTGTGGCAGAAATCTGGTAGGAATTCATGTAGATTTTTTTTTAATCCTGGCAGATGTTAGCCAAAGCAAAGGGCATAACAAAATCACCAACTGGTTCTTAAGATACCTTCCAAAAACCTCTCAGTCCACAAACATGCTGCCCAACCCTTCCTATAGTCACAGATGTCCCAGACAATCAACCATGATGCACTGATCATGGGATGCCTGCCAGAGGATAGTGTCAGAGAAGTGGGATGAATATTTACTTCCTTACACATACACAGTAATAGCTAACTTTAAAACATTTTCCATGGACCAGGCATGGTGCTAAGCACCTTACATGTTACTTAATCTTACTTACTTAATCTTCACACAACCCTCTGAAGAAGGTAATATTAACCCCATTTTACAGATAAAGAAAAGAATCCTCGGCTTGGTTATGAAAATGACACAAAGTAAGGGCAGCCACCGACCTACTACATGAAACTCCAAAGTCAATGTCTTTTTTTTTTTTTTTTTTGAGACAGAGTCTCACTGTGTCATACAGTGGCACAATCTCAGCTCACTGCAACTTCCACCTCCTGGGTTCAAGCAATTCTCCTGCCTCAGCCTCCTGAGTAGCTGGGATTACCGGCATGAGCCGCTGCACCCAACCCAAAGTCAATTTGTTTTTGTTTTGTTTTTGAGACTGAGTCTCACTCTGTCTCTAGGCTGGAGTGCAGTGGTGGTACAATCTTGGCTCACTGCAACCTCCGCCTCCTGGGTTCAAGCAATTCTCCTGCCTCAGCCTCCCAAGTAGCTGGGACTACAGGCGTGCTCCACCATACCCAGCTAATTTTTGTATTTTTTTTTAGTGGAGACAGGGTTTCACCATGTTGGCCAGGATGGTCTCGATCTCTTGACCTTGCAATCCACCCACCTGGGCCTCCCAAAGTGCTGGGATTACAGGTGTGAGCCACCGCCCCCGGCCCAAAGTCAATGTTTTTAACTGTTGCTATACTGTACTACTTTTCCATCCACTGCTTCATTTCTTCAGGGCTGGATTTATTTTGGACTCTGAGGGGGCTTCTTTTTTCTTTTTTCTTTTTTTTTTTGAGACAGAGTGTCACTGTGTCACCCAGCCTGGAGTGCAGTGGTGCCATCTCGGCTCACTGCAAGCTCCGCCTCCTGGGTTCACGCCATTCTCCTCCCTCAGCCTCCCGAGTAGCTGGGACTACAGGCACCCGCCACCTTGCCCAAGTAATTTATCGTATTTTTAGTAGAGACAGGGTTTCACTGTGTTAGCCAGGATGGTCTCGATCTCCTGACCTCGTGATCCGCCCTCTTCAGTCTCCCAAAGTGCTGGGATTACAGGCGTGAGCGCCCCCGTGCCCGGCCTGAGGTGGCTTCTTTAACTTATTAATGGCTTGGTGCAGATGTGTATCTGATAGGTACTTGATACTAAAAGGTTTTTAAGTCAGGACTTTCTTATATTGAATTGTGTTCTACCAACCGTTGCGTACTTGGCCCAAGTACCTTGGCCCTTATGGGTTAAAATGGAAGAATCTGCTGCCTCCATGTGCAGGGGGCATTTTAAAAGGATTGGCATTTTTAAAAGATTTTCACAAAATGGATCACATTATATGAGAATATAGAGCTCAAGAAAAAACTCTGTACATGATCAGCTTTATTTTCCAGTCTGTAAAACCACACTTCTATCAGGCATCCTTCTGTAGACATGTTTGAGTGAGATGGGCAACAGAGCAAGACTCTGTCTCAAAAAAAAAAAAAAAAAAAAAAGGCTCAGCTTGGTGGCTCACGCCTGTAATCCCAGCAAATTGGGAGGCCGAGGCGAGTAGATTGCCTGAGCTCCGCGAGCAGATTGCCTGAGCTCAGGAGTTCAAGACCATCCTGGGCAACACAGTGAAAACACGTCTCTACTAAAATACAAAAAAAATTAACTGGGCGTGGCGGTGTGCGACTATAGTCCCAGCTACTCAGGAGGCTGAGACAGGAGAATTGCTTGAACCCTGGGGGCAAAGGTTGTAGTGAGCTGAGATCATGCCACTGCACTCCAGCCTGGGTGACCGTGCAAAGACTCTGTCTCCAAAATAAAAGATAAAATAGAGACAGGGTCTTGCTTTAGTGGTCAGGTTGGTCTCAAACTCCTGGCCTCAAGCAGTCTTCACAACTCCGCCTCCCAAAGTGCTAGAATTATAGGTGTGAGCCCTTGCACCAAACCTGCTTTTTGTTTGTTTGTTTTAAAAGCTCATAGCCAGGCACAGTGGCTCACAGCATTCCAGCCTGGGCGTCAGTGCGAGACTCAGTCTTGAAAATAAAAAAATAAAAATTAACTCTAAGGATCAGAAAAGCAAGCTATCTGCTTCAGTGGGATGTGTATATGATTTGTTCTCAATACTACCTCTTGTAGTAAGGGTCCTTGCCCTTTGAGTTGGTCATTCCTCTCTTCACCTATGTTGTCAACCACTCTCAAATGGCAACTCCCCTCAGCATTAAAACATGCCCTAGTTTCTTCTTCTTTGGGGAGAAAAGAAAGATTACTTTCGTCTCTTCTGTCTACAGCCAAGCTTCTTGGAATTCCAAGCTACCTATCTTCCCACCTCTACTGAAATGGATCTTGCCAAGGTCAAGACTGACTTCTTGGTTGCAATGTCTAGTGAAGTCATTTAATAATTTTCTTCCTGTCATCTGCAGTATTTGACATCATTGACACTCCTTCCATCTTGAAACTGTGTTCCTCCTTGGCTTTTTCAACACCACTCAAAACCAGATTTCCTTCCACCTTCCTGTCCTGGCAGGGTCCTCTTCCTTCACCTAACCCTTAAAAGATGCCCCTCCAATCCTGATCTCTTTTCCTGAAATTGTGATAGCAAGAATGTTCTCTTCTAGTTATTTCATACATTTAGGAATGGAAAGAGATTCAGGCTTTCCCTAGTATTTTTAAACTTTTTTTTTTTTTTTTTTTTTTTTTTTTTTTTGAGACGGAGTCTTGCTCTGCTGCCCAGGCTGGAGTGCAGTGGCCGGCTCTCAGCTCACTGCAAGCTCCGCCTCCCGGGTTCACGCCTTCCTCCTGTCTCGACCTCCGAGTAGCTGGACTACAGAGCGCCCGCCTCGTTTGCCGGCTAGTTTTTTGTATTTTTTAGTGAGACGGGTTTCACCGTATTAGCCAGGATTGTCTCGGATCTTCCTGACCTCATGATCCGGCCCTCTCGGCCTCCCAAAGTTGCTGGGATTCAGGCTTGAGCACCGCGCCCGGCCTATTTTTTTAACTTTTTTTATGGAAATTTCCCAAACATATTCAAAAGGAGTGAAATAAATAATAAACTTCCACGTGTCCGTCACCTAACTTGAACTAATATAAACACTTTACATTCTTTTTACCTCTTCGCCCACAAACCACTTATTCTCCCTTCCAGAGTTTTTTTTTTTTTTTTTTTTATTTTTTTTTAATTTATTTTAGAGACAGGGGTCTCTCTCTCTCTCTCGAGGCTAGAGCGCATGTGCCACAATCATAGCTCACTGCAGCCTCAAATCCTGGGCTCAGGCCAATCCTCCGCATTCAGCTCCCAAGTAGCTTGAAGATACAGGTGTGTGCCACCATACTCAGCTAATTTAAAAAAAATTTTTGGGTAGAGTAGGGTCTCACTGTGTGTCCCTGCTGCTCTTAAACTCCTGAACTCAGCTCTTCCTGGCCTAGTCCTGCCTAGTGCTCCCAAAGTGCTGGGGATTATAGGACATGAGCCATTTCACACCCACTCAACACCCCCAAAGTATTTTTATTTATTTGTTTGTTTGTTTGTTTGTTTGTTTGTTCGGACAGAGTCTCACTTTGGTCACCCAGGCTGGGAGTGCAGTGGCACAGTCTTGGCTCATTGAAACCTCTGTCCTCCCAGCGTTCAAGCGATTTTCCCTGCTTCTAGGGGTAGCTAGGATTATAGGCATGCGCACCCGCCAGCTCAATTTTTTTTGCATTTTTGCAGAGACAGTCTACTTGGCCAGGCTCGGTCTTGACTCCTGAACTTGTGATCCACCCACCTCAGCCTCCCAAACGTGCTTAGGATTACAGATGTGAGGCCACCTCTCCCAGGCCCCTGGAGTATTTTTCTAAATAAACCTCTTGTAAATTATAAATTTCACCTATATTTACTTCAGTATGTATCTGTAACAAAGACCTTTATTGATAACATTTAACACAATATCATTATCACACCTTTCAAATTTTTTTTTGTTTGTTTTTAGGCCGAGTTCACTCTGTCGGCCCAGACTGGAGTGCAGTGGCGCAATTCTCGGTCACTGCAAGCTCGCCTCCCGGGTTCACGCCATTCTGCCTGCCTCAGCCTCCCAAGATAGCTGGGACCTACAGGCAGCCCGCCACCTCGCCCGGCTAGTTTTTTTGTATTTAGGTAGAGGACGGGGTTTCACCATGTTAGCCAGGATGTCTCGATCTCCTGACCTCGTGATCCGCCCGTCTCGGCCTCCCAAAGTGCTGGATTACAGGGCTTGGAGCCACCGCGCCCGGGCCGACAAAATTTTTTTAAAATGTTTTCTTGTTTTTTTTTTTTTTGTTTTGTTTTTTGAGATGGAGTATTCACTCTTGTCACCCAGGCTGGAGTGCAATGGGCGCGCTCTTGGCTCACTGCAACCTCCCGCTCCCAGTTTCAAGCCATTCTCTGCCTCAGCTTCCTGAATAACTGGGATTACAGGTGGGAAGCCATTGGACTGCGCTAATTTTTGTATTTTTATTTAGTAGAGATGGGGTTTCACCATGTTGGCCAGGTTGGTCTTGAACTCCTGACCTCAGTGATCTTGCCCCACCTCAGCCTCCCAAGTGCTAGGCGTGGAGCCATTGTGGCCAGCCCCCATCTCTATTTTTTTTTTTTTTTTTTTTTTTTTTTTTTTTTGAGCACGTCTTGCTCTGTTGCCAGGCTGGAGTGCAGTGGCACGATCTCAAGCTCATGCAACCATCCACCACCCAGGTTCAAACAATTCCCTGCCTCAGCCTCCTAAGTAGCTGGGACTATAGGCGTGCCACCATGCCCGGCTAATTTTTTGTATTTTAGTACAGACGGGGTTTCACCATGTTGGCCAGGATGGTCTCGATCTCCTGACCTTGTGATCTGTGTATTTTAAAAGAAAGAAAAGCAACTCTACTAATTTTACTATTATTTCCTCTCCTTTTGAAAGGCTATGTTAAATTCCCATACTCCCGTGCCACTTCTGGCTTTGATGACCTTCACTCCATTATCACACCATAGGGGCAGACCTTATTGCTCAGGACACACATGAACACAGAGATTTTCCCCATTACTGCTAAGAGACCCAACAGTCTGCTTTGGAATTAGATAATGCATTGAGAAAGCTAGCATTTATCTCAGATCAGACTCTTTGAACGATAGGAGGAACATAGGATTGAGAAACTTTCATTCCCTGGAAGGGAGCACGCCAGTTGTGAAAAGTCCAAAGTTGTAAATTGTCAGATGGTGACTGCTTGGGAAACCTATCAAGATTCCTGACAGCTCATCTGAGAACCTAATTACCAGTTACAAAGAGAGACAGGAAAAACGTGTTGCCAGAGTGCGCCTGGTCAGAGAGAATGAAGTATGATGTCCTGGCCTCATCACCAGCCTCCTTCTTGTTTCGACTAGAACAAAACACAATTAGTATAATTGACATTACACATGTTTATTATCTGGAACAAAGGAACCATGTCAAACCATAACTCTGTGTCAGCTGAGTCTTTGGTGATCACATAAACTGAACAATGGCATTTGACCTGATTGTGCAAAAACACTTCCGGGATTCTCAGTGCCAAGGATAATACCATCCTGTACTTAACTTTTCACCTGGAGTTTACACAAACTTCAATCAATCCTCCCAATTTCCTGGAGTGAAGAGGAGCAGTGATCTTTTGTTCTAGTGAAGCCCAGAGAGGGATAAGAACTTACCTAAAGCCACACAATCAGCAAATCAGCATCTTTTCTTTTCTTTTCTTTTCTTTTTTTGAGACAGAGTCTCTCACTCTGTTGCCAAGGCTGGAGTGCAATGGCATGATCTCAGCTCACCGCAACCTCTGCCTCCCGGGTTCAAGCGAGTCTCCTGTCTCAGCCTCTCGAGTAGCTAGGATTACAGGTGCCTGCCACGACACCCGGCTAATTTTTCTTTCTTTTCCTTTTTTTTTTTTTTTTTTTTTTTTTTTTGTAGAGATGGGGTTTCACCGTGTTGCCCAGGCTGGCCCAGAATTCCTGAGCTCAGGCAATCCACCTGCCTCAGCCTTCCAAAGTGCTAGGATTACAGGTGTGAGCCACCGTGCCCAGCATCAGCGTCTTATTTTGTAAGGAAAATAAATTAGTATCAGCCATGCTGCAACACCAACATGAGGAAATCAGCGCTCTTCACCAAGAATCCCTGTACTGGGGAAAACCAACATTAGTGTATTCACATGCTAGTTTTTACAAAGACTTCTAGTCTTGCAAAACTCACCCACACTTCCCACTCTCTTACCTCAATTGTATCAGCAGTAGTTGAGCATAAATGCTAACTTTCTCAGTGGGGGATTTTTTTTTTTTTTCAGTTCTTGAAAACAGGGACCTGGCACTTACAGCAGCAGGGGGATAGAGAGAGAATTAATATTTATTGGGGACCTATTATATTCCAGATAGTATGGTTTACCTCTATCTAATCTGTAAGCCAACTGGCAAAGTAGATGCTAGTATAGATATCATCAGATGCCATACCTGGAGGTCAGAAAGTTTGAGTAAATTGCCCAAGCTCACATATTTGGTAAATGGCAGAGCAGAATTTTTAACTTTTTATTTATTTGTTTATGTACTTTTTTTTTTTTTTTTTGAGACGGAGTCTCACTGACGCCCAGGCTGGAGTGCAGTGGTGCAATCTCGGCTCACTGCAAGCTCCGCCTCCTGGGTTCATGCTATTCTCCTGTCTCAGCCTTCCGAGTAGCTGGGACTACAGGAGCCCACCACCACACTTGGCTAATTTTGTTTTTGTATTTTTAGTAGAGACAGGGTTTCACGGTGTTAGCCAGGATGGTCTCGATCTCCTGACCTCATGACCTGCCCACCTCGGCCTCCCAAAGTGCTGGGATTACAGGCGTGAGCCACCGCGCCCGACCTGTTTATGTATCTTTTAGAACAGACTTTGAAGTCTCACTGTGTCACCCAGGCTGGAGTGTGGTGGCACTATTTTGGCTCACTGCAACCTCTGCCTCATGGGCTCAAGCAATTCTTGAGCCTCGTTCTCCAGAGTAACTGGGATTACAGGCCTGTACCACTACACCCAGTAAATTTTTTGTATTTTTAGTAGAGACGGGGTTTCGCTATGTTGGCCAGGGTGGTCTCAAACTCCTGTCCTCAAGTGATCCACCCACCTCGGCCTCCCAAAGTGCTGGGATTACAGGTGTGAGCCACCACCCTGACCTAAAGTCTGTGTTCTTTATAATGCACAGTGCTACCTCAGTAGAAGAGGAGGAGCTATGGGGACCTCCCAAGAGATAAAATTGATGAAATGAGCGACTCTGAACTCCCAGTACTTTTGTTTTTGTTTGTTTGTTTGTTTGTTTATTTATTTATTTATTTATTTATTTATTTATTGAGACAGAATCTCGCTCTGTCGCCCAGGCTGGAGTGCAGTGGTACTATCTTGGCTCACTGCAAGCTCTGCCTCCTGGGTTCACAACATTCTCCTGCCTCAGCCTCCCGAGTAGCTGGGACGGTAGGTGCCTGTCACCATGCCTGGCTAATTTTTTGTATTTTTAGTACTGATGGGGTTTCACCGTGTTAGCCAGGATGGTCTCGATCTCCTGACTTCATGATCTGCCCGCCTCGCCCTCCCAAAATGCTGGGATTACAGGCGTGAGCCACCGCACCCAGCCAAGAACTCCCAGTACTTTTGATTGTCCTATACACATATGGATTAGAATTGCCTGGCACAAATAGAAGGCATTCGGGCAAAATACTCCATCAGATTAAAAGATACTACAGAGAAAAGGGAACTGGGTTGGAGAATGGGAGATTGGAAGGGAAATGAAATGGATGAAGAGAAAGAAGGATCAGGAAGGGAGTGTGCCTGGGAAATTTAGTGAGTAGCTTGGGATTGTTACCAGAGACCTTGCACCAGGACCCACAGAACAATACAGAAGCCGATACTCCTTTTTTTTTTTTTCTTTTTTCCTCTCTCTCCACTCACCATTTATTTTGTCTTCTGTAAAAGGATTAGCAGGATGGGCTCAGTGGGAAAGGAGGCCCCTGTGGGATCCTGTTACCAGCCATCTGTGTTCTGTTCTTTACTTCTGAACGAGACGGCTCCAAAACTCTGAGGGAGTTGGAGCTGCATACAGATCAGCAGAGCTGTTGCTAACAGCTCTGACGCCTGCAGGATGACTCAACCCTCTGTGCCTGGCAGAGTCAGCTGTGGTCCCCTGGAGCCTCCTACTCTAGGGAGAAAATCAGAGATGTGAGGAAGTGGCTTGGGGAAAGGGAAGGGGGGCCCTCAATCTTGGGCAGGAATTCAGGCTGGAAGGATAGATTAGGGCACTTGAGTCTTCATTTAAGAGTTCCAGCTAATGATTAAAGATGACAGTGAGGAAAGCACAATCTTCTGTATACTTTAACTGCTCCCCAAAAAGAGTATACTGTCTGCAGGATGGCAGTCAGTAAAAGCCATATGGCTGTGTCACCAGGAATTCATCCCAAACAGAAATCTCACTCACTTCCCTGGTGAATTTTATTCAGGTACAGGCAGCTTCTGCTGTTCCCTCACTTTCTGAGGAGCCCAAAGACTCTTTTTGTCCATACAGGGCACCAGTAATACTTAACATTTTCAGTGCTGAACAGTTGCTAGCTTCAGACCTCTCCTCTGGTCACTTACTCAGATCTCTCCTAGACATAGGCAATTGAGAAGAAGAAACCATGCTAGAAAGCTCCTAGGTAGCCTTCCTGTTTGTTCTGGTCTTTGTTGCTTGTGTATGGATCATGCCAAGAGTTGTCTGGATTAACCCTATACCAATACTTAAACACCCAGCTCCACCCAACTCCCCAAACAACCCCAACATTCCCTCAAAGAACTTTCCTTTTTATTTGGCTCCTAATCATTCACTAATAGACAACCCCCCAGCTTTGTCTTTTGGGTGTCATGGCAACTCAAAAGAAATGGTTGACACTGCCAATAAAGGCATCTGCAAGAGCTCCCTAAAGCCAGACTCCTTTAAAAACAATAATACAAAATGGAATCACCACTATATCCACCCTCCCTACCACCCCACATACACACCCTCAATTGTTGCTTTAGGGAGAGACTCGGCAGTTCTTGGAACAGCTGAGAAAGTAGCTGCTTTGCCCCATATGAAAGGTTTTCATACTCTAATACAATTCTTTCTTTAGACATTAGCCTATAAATCAAACCCACCTACCAGGTGTCCTTGGAATTTTTTACAAAATAAGTCTGCATGTGCCCTTTACTTCTTTTCATTTTTCTGTTCCTGTAGGAAGAATCTGGGTATTTGGTATTTCAGGGATAGAACGTCTGGCTAGTTTCCCACAATGAGGGGACTCTTGATGCCCTCATATAATATGTGTGAAAGTGCTTTTATAAAAGTGCTCAAATATTCATATTAACTAGTGTTCCCTGCCCTCCTTCCCCTTTAGTTCAGGCTATATAGTGTAGTAGTTAAGCTCTGGGACTCTGGAGCCAAATTTCCTGGATTGAATCTTCTACTTTGCAACTTTTCGTAAGCCTTTCTCTGTGCCTCACTTTCCCCATCTGTACAAATGAAGGAAAAAAAAATAAGCATCTGCTTCAGAGGTTTTGGGGAAGATTAAATAAATTCAAATCTATAAAGTGCTTAGAACAGTAGATGGTTTTATATGCTGAGCATCTTTTTTATATCAAGTTTACTACTAGACACAGTATGCTGCTGTGAAACACAGACAAGGTAACCTGTCCTCAAAGAATTCACAGCCTGATATTCTCTGGGTAGAGAGAGACAAACAAATATCTAGGTAATGTGACAATTGCTTCTCTAAATGAAGAGAGAAAACAGAGGAGCGAGCCAGAAATTTACCCTTAAAGGATGGTTGGGTTTTCCCAAAACAGAGAAATTGTGTGTCAGTTAGGAACTCTGGGTTGCAAATAATAACTTGCTCCATTTAGTTAAACAATTTTATTTTAAGGATCTATGTCACAGAAACTCAGGAAAACTAAGAGCCCAGAAGAGCAAGAAATGGCATTTTTAATATTTTCACTCTGATGTTCACTCATTAGCATGACTTAGATATTTTCCTCCTGGCAGGGCCTCTTCCACCAGTACTGATGGATTCCTTATTCTTCCCTTCAGATGAATATTCTCTTCCTCATAGTTTCTATTTCCTTGTAGGTTTCCTTGATTCCTCATGGCTCTGAATTTATCTTACTATTAATAGCTTTTCTTTAGGTATAATTTCAGCTTTTGTTCTTAGCATTTGAAGCTGCATCCTCGGGCTGGGTTCAGTGGCTCATGCCTGTAATCCCACCACTTTGGGAGGCCGAGGTGGGTGAATCACTTAAGGTTAGGAGTTCGTAGACCAGCCTGGCAAACATGGTGAAACCCCATCTCTAGTAAAAATACAAAAATTAGCTGGGCATGGTAGCAGGTGCCTGTAATCCCAGCTACATGGGAGGCTGAGGCAGAAGAATCGCTTGAACCCGGGAGGCAGAGGAAGTTACAGTGAGCCAAGATTGTGCCACTGCATTCCAGCTTGGGTGATGGAGTGAGACACTGTCTCAAAAAAAAAAAAAAAAAAAAAACAAACTCAAAACCAAACAAAAAACTGCATTTTCTCCTTTTGCTAACTCAAAATTTAAACATTAAGAGAGACTGGGTGCAGTGGCTCATGCCTGTAATCCCAGCACTTTGGGAGGCCAAGGCAGGGAGATTGCCTGAGCTCAGGGCTTCGAGACTAGCCTGGCCAACGTGGTGAAACCCCATCTCTACTAAAAATACAAAAATTAGCTGGTGTGGTGGCGGGCACCTGTAATCCCATCTACTCGGGAGGCTGAGGCAGGAGAATTGCTTGAACCTGGGAGGCAAAGGTTGCAGTGAGCCGAGATCGTGCCATTGCACTCCAGCCTGGGTGACAAGAGTGAAACGCTGTCTCAAAATAAATAAATAAGTAAATAAATAAATAAATAAATAGGCTGGGCGTGGTGGCTCACACCTGTAATCCTAGCACTTTGGGAGGCCGAGGCGGGCAGATCATGTGGTCAGGAGTTTGAGATCAACCTGACCAACATAGGGAAACCCCGTCTCCACTAAAACTACTAAAATTAGCTGGGCATGGTGGCACGCACCTGTAATCCCAGCTATTCAGGAGGCTGAGGCAGGAGAATCGCTTGAACTTGGGAGGCAGAGGTTTCAGTGAGCTGAGATTGCACCACCGCACTCCAGCCTGGGCATCATACAGAGACTCCCTCTCAAAAAAATAAAAATAAAAATAAAATAAATAAAGAGAATCTGGGCCAGGCGCAGTGGCTCACATCTGTAATCCCAGCACTTTGGGAGGCCAAGGTGGGCAGGATCCCTTGAGCCCAGGGGTTCAAGACCAACCTGGGCAATACAGTGAGACCCCCGTTTCACATATCTTTAAAAAATAATACGTTTTTTTTAAAAAAGAGACAGCATCTGATCAACCTACTCCTTTTTAATTGTCAGATATGTTGGAAGTTGCTAGCCAGGTCCTGGATTATCCACCGTTGCATCAGATGCCAATTCTGGTCCAGTCAACTAAGGCAAAAGGGACATGACTATGGCTACCTAGGGGCTGTCTCTTCAACAGAGGCTGTGGGTGGGAAAGTTTCCCTTGGGAAGGAAACGTGGATGTAGCAGTCTTGATCTTCTGTCTAGAACAGAAATAAGAAACAACATGTACAAAGAGCCTGAGAAAGAGAAACGCAGTGTCTGGAGTTGATTCAACAGACACTTACCGAAGGATTGCTAAATGTCAGTCACTATGTAAGGAATAGATAACAAATGCTTTGATGAGTGTTAGGATGCCATGGGAGCCCATTGCAGGGTCACCCAAACAAGACATGGGATGTCAAGAAGGGTTACTTAGAAGAAGGAAGCTCCACATGGGATCAGATAGAGACGTACGAATAAAAAGGAGCATGGCAGGCTGCATGCGGTGGCTCACACCTATAATCCCAGCACTTTGGGAGACTGAGGTGGGCGGATCACCTGAGGCCAGGAGTTTGAGACCAGCTTGGTCAACATGGTGCAACCCCATCTCTACTAAAAACACAAAAAATTAATTGGAGACATGATGGCTCACGCCTGTGATCCCAGCACTTTGGGAGGCTGAGGCGGCTGGATCACGAGGGCAGGAGTTTGAGACCAGCCTGACCAACGTGTTGAAACCCTGTTTCTACTAAAAATACAAAAATTAGCCAGACGTGGTGGCGCGTGCCTGTAGTCCCAGCTACTCAGGAGGCTGAGGCAGAAGAATTGCTTGAACCTGGGAGGCGGAGGTTGCAGTAAGCCGAGATAGCGCCTCTGTACTTTAGCCTGGGTGACAGAGGGAGACTCTGTCTCAAAAAACAAAACAAACAAAAAAATTAGGCGGGCTTGGTGGCACATGCCTGTAATCCCAGCTACTCAGGAGGCTGAGGCGGGAGAATCGCTTGAACCCAGGAGGCAGAAGTTTTGCAGGTGAGCCCGAGATTGCCAATTGGCACTCCAGCCCTGGGGGAACAAGAGTGAAACTTTCCACCTCCCAAAAAAAAAAAAAAAAAAAAAAAAGCTCGGCGTGGTGGCGGGCAACTGTAATCCCAGTTACTTGGGAGGCTGAGACAGGAGAATCTCTTGAACCTAGGACAGAAGTTGCAGTAAACCAAGATCACGCCATTGCCATTGCACTCCAGCCTGGGCAACAGAGTGAGACTCTGTCTCAAAAAAAAAAAAAAAAAAAAAAGAGCATGGATTCCAGGATCTAGAAACTTAATGAGACTGTTAGAAAATGAGGGGAATAGCAAGAAATATGCAGGGACTGTGTCATTCAGGTATTAAAAACTGTAGTTACCATTTACTGAACACAGAACAGAACACTATGCTCATTATTTTGTGTGTATTAGCTTATTTAATCCTCTCAACAATTCTATGAGGTAGGAATAATTATTCTTCATGTATGTATATATATATGTGTGTGTGTGTGTGTGTGTGTGTGTGTGTGTGTATATATATATATATATATATTGAGATGAAGTCTTGCTCTGTCGCCCAGGCTGAAGTTCAATGGCACAACCTCGGCTCACTGTAACCTCCACCTCCTGGGTTCAAGTGATTCTTCTGCCTCAGCTTCCCCAGTAGCTGGGAATACAGGCGCATGCCACCACGCCCAGCCAATTTTTCTTTTTTTTTTGTATTTTTAGTAGAGACGGGATTCAACATGTTGCCCAGGCTGGTCTCGAATTTCTGAGCTCAGGCGATCCACCTGCTTCAGCGTCCCAAAGTGCTAGGATTACAGGTCCCAGCCACTGCGCCAGGCCTTTCTCTCTCTCTCTTTTTTTTTGAGATGTAGTCTTACTCTGTCACCCAGGTTAGAGTGTAGTGCAACGATCTCGGCTCACTGCAACCTCCATCTCCTGAGTTCAAGTGATTCTTCTGCCTCAGCCAGACTAGTAACTGGGATTACAGGCACCTGTCACCACGCCCAGCTAATTTTTTGTATTTTTAGTAGAGATGGGGTTTCACCATGTTAGCCAGGCTGGTCTTGAACCTCAATGACCTCAAATGATCTGCCTGCCTTGGCCTCCCAAAGTGGGATTACAGGGGTGAGCCACTGTGCCTGGCCTATTGTTCACATTTTTAAGATGAGGAAACCAAAACTCAGTGAGATTTACTAATTGTCTAATAATCACATAACTAGCAAGTGGCCAAACTGCTAATAAATGAAATTATATTTACTTTGTGGGTCATATTCAGAATATAACGGTATTTATTTTAAGAGCAATGGGAAGCCATTGAAGGGTTTTAAAGCAAAATTGCATTTTGGAAAGATCATTCTTGCTGCAGAGTATAAAATGGATTGTAATGAGCAAAAGGAGATGTAGGGAGACCACTTGGGACCCCACTGCAGACCAGGTGAGAGATGGTAGTAACCTGGACCAGGAGGACAACAGTGCTATAGATGTAATCATTCATGTATTGTTTTGATAGATAAATATTTAATGAGCTCCCATGAAGAGTGCTAGGCACTAAAGATAAATATTTGAGGCTGGGCGTGGTGGCTCACGCCTGTAATTCCGGCACTTTGGGAGGCAAGGCAGTGGATCACGAGGTCAGGAGATAGAGACCATCCTGGCTAACACGGTGAAACCTCGTCTCTACTAAAAATACAACAAATTAGCTGGGCGTGGTGGTGGGCTCCTGTAGTCCCAGCTACATGGGAGGCTGAGGCAGAAGAATGGTGTGAACCCTGGAGGCAGAGGTTATGGTGAGCCGAGATTGCGCCACTGCATTGCAGCCTGGGTGACAGAGCGAGACTCTGTCTCAAAACAAACAAACAAAAAGATACAAGTTTGAGCAAGGTGGACATGGTCCCTGCCCTCAAAGAGTTTCTCTAAGAGATACAATAGACATACAATGTGGTACTGATGGAAAATAAGTGGCCTGGGATAATTAACTGACTTCCAGTTGGCTCCAACACCTATGTTCTTTCCACTACACTACTTCCCCAAGGATTTGTATTTTGGATGAAGAGCAGGGGACTAAAGGGCAGAGTTATGAGGGAAGATTAAGGCGAATTTGGGAAGAACTTGTATGCCATTCTCATCAACTCAGACTTTATTCTGGAAACTTTAGGGAGCCATTGAACATGTGTAAGCCAGGAAATAGCTTGGACAGAAATATGTGTTAGCAAGATCAAGATTTCTTATCCTTTAACACTTAGAATTCATACAGGGCTAACTAGGCAAGGATAAAAATACGCTAATCTTCTTTTCATAGTCTACCCTCTAGTGGCAAGAGGAAAAAACAGCAAGTCCAACTCCACAGGTTTGTAAGGAGCAGCCAGCTTTGATTTGCCCTGCATATTATAGCTCAGAAAGTTGTGCTGCTCATACAATCCTCAGCAAAGACCATCCATTCATTCCTGGATTGCCCCAGCTCATGGACACAGCTATGTCTCTGACTACAGTCAGCAAAGGCTAACACGGCTGCCCTCAGCTGGAAACTTAGTGAAGTGCCTGTTACATTTCTCCTGGAACCACTCCTTCTGAGAAAGGCAACTCAAACTGTATCTTAGTAAGCATCCACTTCCTTTTCATCTGAGTTACAAAAGAATAGTGCCCCGTTTGGCTCAAATCTATGCAATGTGGAGGAAGAAAAGGCAAGAGCTAATCATTGTCATGAATTCATCATTGTCATCATCACCATTTCACCATTATCAGCAACAGACTCTAGAAACAACTTGGTGAAGGCTTGAAAATAGAGGGTAGGGCAGATATAGGGCAGCCTTCTCAAGGATATCTCCTCCTTTTTTGAAAAGAGATGTTCTCTTTCTCTTGAATCTTTTTTTTTTTTTTTTTTTTTTTTTTTTATTTTGTTGAGATGGAGTCTCACTCTGTTGCCCTGGCTGGAGTGCAGTGGCCGGATCTCAGCTCACTGCAAGCTCCGCCTCCCGGGTTCATGCCATTCTCCTGCCTCAGCCTCCCGAGTAGCTGGGACTACAGGCGCCCGCCACCTCGCCCGGCTAGTTTTTTGTATTTTTTTTAGTAGAGACGGGGTTTCACCGTGTTAGCCAGGATGGTCTCGATCTCCTGACCTCGTGATCCGCCTGTCTCGGCCTCCCAAAGTGCTGGGATTACAGGCTTGAGCCACCGCGCCCGGCCTTCTCTTGAATCTTTACTCTCAGTCCCTTTGCCCCAGAGTCACTGTGCTTCCAAGATGGAGCTCTGATAAATGTCTGCTGTAATAAGATAATAAGAGAGTCTATCTATGTAGCTTGGAAATAAACACTGGAATTGCTTCTCAAAAATCCAGATTGATTTAAACACCCTCTGGCAATGTTCTTTTGGCATCCTCCAATTTTATATAACTTGGGTTACAGTTTCCTCCACTCATTGACTCACCACTTCAGTGGCAAAGTGACCCTCTAAATTTCACCTCAGCTAAGATAGCTTCTCCACCTCCTAGAAGGATGATATTGTGAATTAAATGCTGATGTTATGTTTCTGATTTAGCACATATGCACCACCCACAGACAATTTATTCTAGACTTTCTTTTAATGCCAGGGGCTTTAAGATTACTGATGAACAGATCCCTCCCCCATCCAAGCCCTCTATTCACCCAGGAATTTGCGATGGAAATAGTACTGTTGGCTGGAGTAGAGCGGCATACCAGTGCTGCTGAGAGCTGAGTGGCTGTTGCCATGGGGGCGAGTGTGTTTGTATAGAACTGCGTATACAAGGTGGCAGGACTGAGGGCTGCTTTTGATTCAGAGCTGATTAGAGTAGACCTGAGCCAGCCCCCTTATTTTATAGATGAGGAAACTGAGGCCCAAAGTCTTAGTTAAATGACTTATTCAAGGTCTGAGGGCAAGGTAGAGACAGAGTTGGGCCTTTTGCAATGCATCATCCTTTCCAATAAAACACCCATTCTGGGTGAGTGGGTGCTCCTCCAGCCAGTTCCACTAATGCCACTATGTTATTACAGCACCATCAATCCAGGTGGAAGTGCCAGCAAACATGGTACAGGCAATAATGGGTATGTAAATATTCTTGGATTTATATGCATGCATATGTTTGCATCAAATTACACATGCACACCTGAGGGTGATGGTGCTAACTGGATATTTGTATAGTTCTCTGATTACTGAAATTCCTTAAACCACCCTTTCCTCAAGTGAAATGTGAATAAGAAATAATACCTATCTCAAAGGATTAAATGAAATAATGAATTTAAAATACTTAGCACAGTAGCTGGCATAATAAGTGTTTGATATTGTATTGTTTCTATTATGTCTTTCTGCAATGGAATGTGTCAGTGACTGCCTTCCAGGCACTGGGCTAAATGCTTTAATTTTTCATTTAATATTTACAACAATCCTTTGAAGTAGGTTCTTTTGTTATCTGCACAACACTAAGGAGAAAACTAGGCCTAGAGAGGTTGAATAACTTGCCTAAGGTCCCAGGGCTAGGAAGTGGCTGAGCAAGAATCAAAACCAGGTCTGTCTAATGTTAATGCCCTCAATTTAACAATTAGGTTGTACTGCCTCTCCTATAGAAAATAGGAGAGACAATGAATCTATTCTAGTGTTTTTGAATTTGTTTGCAGGAACTCTAAATCCAAATACATTAGATACAAACTGCATGTGGGGTGCGCTGGCTCATCCATATAAATACATTTTCATTAAACCCACTGAAACTGTAAGCAAAGGGTTTGTTTTCACTCCCCTTTAATTACAGTTTTTTTATAGAGACCCTACTTAGGCATTTTGTACAAGAGACCATTTCCCAACGAATGCCATTTTATTCAATATCTTATTATTTCAAAACTTCATAGGTTTCCTCTTTTTTTTTTTTCTTGGTTTGTCTCCCAGGCTGGAGTGCAGTGACTCAATCTCAGCTTACTGCAACTTCCACCTCCCAGGTTCAAGCAATTCTCCTGCCTCAGCCTCCTGAGTAGCTGGAATTACAGGTGCCCGCCACTATGCCGGGCTAATTTTTGTGTTTTTGGTAGAGATGGGGTTTCTCCATGTTGGTCAGGCTGGTCTTGAACTCCTGACTTCAGGTGATCTGCCTGCCTCGGCTTCCCAAAGTGCTGGGATTATAGGTGTGAGCCACTGCGGCTGGCCCATCGGTCTCCTCTTGAGACCTATGTAAAAAAATACTAATCTAGACTGGGCAAGGTGGCTCACACCTGTAATCCTAGCACTTTGGGAAGACGAGGTGGGAGAATCACTTGAGTTGAGGAGTTGGAGACCAGCCTGGGCAACAAGTGAGACTTTGTCTCTACATAAACAAAATTAGCTGGATGTGGTGGTGCATGTCTGTAGTTCCAGCTACTTGGGAGGCTGAGGTGGGAGGATTGTTTGAGCCCAAGAGGTTGAGGCTGCAATGAGCCAGATCACACCACTGCACTCCAGCCCGGGTGACGCAGTGAGACCTTGTCTAAAAAAAACAAGAGGAGTTTAAAACCAGCCTGGGCAAAACAGGGAGACCCCTCTCTCTATGAAATATAAAAATAAACTAGCAGGCTGGGAGCAGTGGCTCACGCCTATAATCCCAGCACTTTGGGAGGCCAAGGCAGGCCAATCACCTGAGGTGGGGAGTTTGCAACCAGCCTGAACAACATGGGGAAACCCTGTGTCTACTAAAATTACAAAATTAGCCGGGCGTGGTGGCATATGCCTGTAATCCAGCTACTTGGGAGGCTGAGGCAGGAGGATCGCTTGAACCTGGGAGGCAGAGGTTGTGGTGAGCCAAGATCGCGCCATTGCACTCCAGCCTGGGCAACAAGAGCGAAACTCCATCTCAAAAAAATAAATAAGTAAATAAAAAATTAGCAAGTCATGGGGGCTTCCACCTGTGGTCCCAGTTACTTGGGAGGCTGAGGCAGGAGGATCACTTGAGCCCTGGAGGTCAAGGCTGCAGTGAGCAGTGATCACACCACTATACTCTATCCTGGGTGACAGAGTGAGACCCTGTCCCCCTACATCCCCCCAAAAGAATATACCTATTTGTTTTCTATCTCCCCTACTAGATTGTAGGCTCCATATGAGAACAAGGACCATGGCTGCTTAGTTCATCAATATATATGGTGAACCTAGCAGAATGCCTAGCACATAGTAAGCACTCATAAATGGTGGCTGATGTCATTATTCCTAGTGAACTCCCTTTTTCATTCTGCAAAATGACTGTTTCAAAGCTAAACCACTCTCTTTAAATTTCCTCCTCTAATCTTTACCTCCTTAAAATAAGATAGAAATTACTATCCTATTCTTTTTTTTTTTTTTTTTCTTCTGAGACGGAGTTTCACTTTTGTTGCCCCGGCTGGAGTGCAATGGCATGATCTTGGCTTACTGCAACCTCCACCTCCCAGGTTCAAGCGATTCTCCTTCCTCAGCCTCCAGGGTAGCTGGGATTACAGTTGCCCACCACCATGCCCAGCTAATTTTTTGTATTTTTAGTAGAGATGGGGTTTCACCATGTTGCTCTCGAACTCCTGGTCTCAGGTGATGGGCCCGCCTTGACCTCCCAAAGTGCTGGGAGTGAGCCACTGTTCCCATTTTCTATAATCTCCTTAAATGCCCTGAATTTGAGTTAAACTGGACCACTTAACATTCCATCACACCTCCAACCCACTGTTTGCACTATTCCTCTCCCAGAAATGCCCCCCTCTACTTCCCATCCCGTATTGTCATCATGTCCTTAAAGCTCAACTCAAAGGGCAAGCGCATTCCCTTTTTAGTTTTCCCTGATAGTCCACAATTAACTGCTCCCTTTCCAGAGCCTTTCACAATACTTTAACATTAACTTTTCACATTTTATATGTGTTATTTGTGTGGGTCTCTTACCCTGAAGAGTGAATTCTTTAGGGATAAGAGATTTATTATCTTCTTTAAATCCCCACCACCCAGCACAGCTCTTGATGCATGGAATGCAGTCAATATATAGTAAGCAAATTAGCAAATCCGGGGCAGAGCATCTTTAAAAGAAAAACACAAGTTATCCCAGAAACGAATAATAAGAGACCTGACAGGACTCTGAGAAACGGCAAATACTGTGTTAATCATGCCTCAAAAACACCTTTTCTTTAAAAACCATAGAAATCGGCCAGGTGGCCGGGCGCCAGATCCCAGCACTTTGGGAGGCCAAGGTGGGCGGATCACAAGGTCGGGAGTTCGAGACCAGCCTGGCCAATATGGTGAAACCCTGTCTCTACTAAAAAATACAAAAATTAGCCAGGCGTGGTGGCACATGCCTGTATTCCCAGCTACTCAGGAGGCTGAGACAGAAGAATCGCTTGAACCCGGGAGGCAAAGGTTGCAGCGAGCTGAGATCGCACCACTGCACTCTAGCCTGGGCAACAGAGTGAGAATCTGTCTCAAAAAAAAAAAAAAAAAAAAAAAAGGGAAAAAAAGAAATTGGCCAGGCACGGTGGCTCACGCCCTGAATCCCAGTACTTTGGGAGGCCAAGGGGGGGCAGCTCACTTGAGTCCAGGATTTCAAGACCAACCTGGGCAACATGGCGAAACCCCATCTAAAAAAAAAAATTACAGGCCGGGCGCAGTGGCTCAAGCCTGTAATCCCAGCACTTTGGGAGGCCAAGACGGGCGGATCACGAGGTCAGGAGATCGAGACCATCCTGGCTAACACGGTGAAACCCCGTCTCTACTAAAAAATACAAAAAACTAGCCAGGCTAGGTGGCGGGCGCCTGTAGTCCCAGCTACTCCGGAGGCTGAGGCAGGAGAATGGCGTGAACCCGGGAGGCGGAGCTTGCAGTGAGCTGAGATCCGGCCACTGCACTCCAGCCCCGGCGACAGAGTGAGACTCCGTCTCAAAAAAATAAAAAAAAAAATTACAAAAATTAGCCAGCGTGGTGTTGCAGGCCTGTAGTCCCAGTTACTTGGGAGGCTGAAGGAGGGGGTCACCTGAGCCCAAGAGGCTGAGGCTGCAGTGAGCCCTGATCATGCCACTGCACTCCAGCCTGGGTGACAAAACAAAACCCGGTCTCAAAACAAAACATAGAAATCCTCAAAGAAGCTTCTGTTTAGATTTTCTTCCCACATAGAAAAACAGAAACCCAGAAACGGAGTGAAAATTGAGTGAAATCAGGGCTCCTTGGGCTGACCACTAAGGCTTTAAGAAAAGAAGTTGGATGCTCCTTACTTAGGGAAAATGTGAATGTGAGTTACCCTGTTCTTTCTCTTTCTCTCTTTTTTTTTTTTTTTTTCTGAGACAAAGTCTCATTCTGTCGCCCAGGCTAGAGTGCAGTGGTATGATCTTGGCTCACTGCAACCTCCACCTCCCGGGTTCAAGCGATTCTCGTGTCTCAGCCTCCTGAGTACCGGAATTACAGGCATGTGGCCACCATGCCCAGCTAATTTTGTATTTTTAGTAGAGCATGGGTTTCACCATGCTGGCCAGACTGGTCTAGAACTCCCGACCTCAGGTGATCTGCCCTCCTCAGTCTCCTAAAGTGCTGGGATTACAGGTGTGAGCCACCGTGCCTGGCCTTAGTTATCCTTTTCTAACTCTCATTCAATCTACAAAGAGGAGCTAGGCTCTACTTCCAGATATTCTGAGTTAATTGGTCTAGCATATAGGCATTGGTGTTTTTTTTTTTTTTTTTTTTTTTTGTTTTTGTTGTTGTTGTTGTTGTTGTTGTTGAGACGGAGTCTCGCTCTGTCGCCCAGGCTGGAGTGCAGTGGCCGGATCTCAGCTCACTGCAAGCTCCGCCTCCCGGGTTCACGCCATTCTCCTGCCTCAGTCTCCCGAGTAGCTGGGACTACAGGCACCCGCCACCTCGCCCGGCTAGTTTTTTGTATTTTTTAGTAGAGACGGGGTTTCACCGTGTTAGCCAGGATGGTCTCGATCTCCTGACCTCGTGATCTGCCCGTCTCGGCCTCCCAAAGTGCTGGGATTACAGGCTTGAGCCACCGCGCCTGGCCAGGCATTGGTATTTTTTAAAAGCCTCCCTGAATGATAAAATGTGCAGCCAGGTTGGAGAAGCAGTTCCTAGAACAACGTTATGGACAGAATGCGCCCCTCTTAAACTTGTATGTTGAAGCCCTAAGTCCTAATGTGGTGGGTTTTGAGGGGTGAGACCTTGGGAGGTAATTAGACTTAGATGAGGTCTTGAGAGTAAAGCCCCATATTGAGATTAGTGTCCTGATAGGAGGAAGAGACCAGACCTGTGTGTGTGTGTGTGTGTGTGTGTGTGTGTGTGTGTGTCTCTCTCCCCATGTGAGGACACAGCTGGAAGTTGGCCATCTGCAAGCCTGGCCAAAGGCCATTACCAAGAACCTGATCATGCCGACCCTGTGATGTGGGACGTCCCAACCTCCAGAACTTCGAGAAGTAAATATCTGGTTTTTTTTGTTTGTTTGCTTTTGTTTTTTATTTTTGTTTTATTTTTGTTTGTTTTTAGACAGAGTCTTGCTCTGTCGCCCAGGTTGGAGTGCAATGGCGTGATCTCGGCTCACTGCAATCCCTGCCTCCCAGGTTCAAGCAATTCTCCTGTCTCAGCCTCCTGAGTAGCTGGGACTACAGGTGCCTGCCAGCAAGCCTGGCTAATTTTTGTATTTTTAGTAGAGATGGAGTTTCACCATATTGGTCAGTCTGGTCTTGAATTCCTGACCTCAGATGATTCACCTGCCTCGGCCTCCCAAAGTGCTGGGATTACAGGCATGAGCCACTGTACCCAGTCAAAATCTGTTGTCTAAACCACTTAGTCTATGGTATTTTGTTACAGCACCTCAAGCTGCCTAAGACAAACAGCAACACACTGGTCTTTTTTTTTCTTTGCTTTTTTTTTTTTTTGAAACGGAGTCTCGCTCTTGTCTCCCAGGCTGGAGTGCAGTGGTGTGATCTCGGCTCACTGCAAACCTCCACCTCCTGGGTTCAAGCGATTCTCCTGCCTCAGCCTCCTGAGTAGCTGGGATTACAGGTGTCCACCACCATGGCCCAGCTAATTTTTGTACTTTTAGTAGAGATGGGGTTTTGCCATGTTGGCCAGGCTGGTCTTGAACTCCCAACCTCAGATGATCTGTCTACCTCGACCTCCCAAAGTGCTGGATTACAGGCATGAGTCACTGTGCCCAGCCCCCTTTTTTTTTTTGAGATGGAGTCTCGCTCTGCTGCCCAGGCTGAACTGCAGTTTCTTGGCTCGCTCTGTTGCCCAGGCTGGAGTACAGTTTCTTGGCTCGCTGCAACCTCCGCCTCCCAGGATCAAGCAATTTCCAGCTAATATTTTTGAATTTTTAGTAGAGACGGGATTTAATCATGTTGACCAGGCTGATCTCAAACTCCTGTCCACAAGTGATCTGCAACACACTGGTCTTTCATACAGGCGTAGTAGGGAGCTGATGTAATATCAGAAACTGAGACTTAGAAATTCAACAAATCATCATTATCATAGAAAGCACTCTGAAACCTGCCTGGCACATAGACAATGCTCTATAAATGTAAGTGAGTAGTAGAAGTATTAGTATTATCATCACCATCGTCAAACTGATAACAAGGGGTTGCTACATACTTTCTTTTAATTTTCACCAAAGAATTAAAGGTAGATTGGCCGGGCGTGGTGGCTCTAGCCTGTAATCCCAGCACTTTGGGAGGCTGAGACAGGCGGATCACAAGGTCAGGAGATCGAGACCATCCTGGCTAACACGGTGAAACCCCGTCTCTACTAAAAAATACAAAAAACTAGCCGGGCGAGGTGGCGGGCGCCTGTAGTCCCAGCTACTCGGGAGGCTGAGGCAGGAGAATGGCGTGAACCCGGGAGGCGGAGCTTGCAGTGAGCTGAGATCCGGCCACTGCATTCCAGCCGGGACGACAGAGCGAGACTCTGTCTCAAAAAAAAAAAAAAAGAATTAAAGGTAGATTATTTTTCTGTTAAAGAGCTTCTGATTTAATAGTGTTGAGTAGTTTAAGCAAGATTTCAGCATCAGTATTCAAATTATGACTGAAATTTGAATGTCTTTCATTACACCAGGTTGATGGCCGCGGAAATAGCTTCCTGTTATTCAGAATAATGATGCCCAGAACAAATATTACTGTTCCATATTTTCCCTATTTCCTTGGCCATCATCCATTTTTGCTTTCCAGATTAAGCCATCCAAGAGAGGTTTAAATAAAAGGCTGTATGGGCTAAAACCAAACAACAACTGAGCAATACCAATGGGCAGAATTTGGGGATCTAAAAACCTAATGGTTTACCTGGGAACAACTAACCCTATTTACAATACAGAGCCTCCAGCTCTTTGGCTCACCTCCAGCTCTTGGGCTCTCCTCCAGGATTGGAGAGATTAGACTGCTAAAGACAGTCTTTTTCAAGAGGTTCATTTTTTATCTAGTTCTCAGGTCCTCCTCCCCTTATTGATTTCTTTTTCCTTTCCTTTTTTTTTTTTTTGGTAGTTGTTGTTGTATGTTTTGTTTTGTTTTGTTTTGTTTTGAGACAGGTTCTTGCTCTGTTGCCCAGGCTAGAGTGCAGTGGCATGATCATAGCTCATGCAGCCTCGATCACCTGGGCCCAAGTGATCCTCCCATCTCAGCCTCCTGAAGAGCTGGGACTACAGGCATGTGCCACTATGCCCAGTTAGTTGTTTTGGTTTTTAGTAGAAATGAGGTCTTGCTATGTTGCCCAGGCTGGTCTAGAGTTCCTGAGCTCAAGCTCTCCTCTGGTCTTAGCCCGCTAAATTGCTAGGATTACGGGATGAGCCACCACACCCAGACTACCCTTGTTGATTTCTAAAACTACTTAAGTGTCTTAAAAACTCAGGATGGGCCGGGCGCGGTGGCTCAAGCCTGTAATCCCAGCACTTTGGGAGGCCGAGACAGGCGGATCACAAGGTCAGGAGATCGAGACCATCCTGGCTAACACGGTGAAACCCCGTCTCTACTAAAAAATACAAAAAAACTAGCAGGGCGAGGTGGCGGGCGCCTGTAGTCCCAGCTACTTGGGAGGCTGAGGCAGGAGAATGGCGTGAACCCGGGAGGCGGAGCTTGCAGGGAGCTGAGATCTGGCCATTGCACTCCAGCCTGGGCGACAGAGCGAGACTCCGTCTCAAAAAAAAAAAAAAAAAAAAAAAAAAAACATAGGGCTGATATCTAGAAATGATTCCAGAAAAGGGGAAATGTAGGGGGAAGTGCTATTGTTAACACTATCCCAATAACCCCAGGAACCCAGATCAGTCCAGCACTTTTTCGAATGTCTTGATTATTTTACTGATACAAAATTGGATCAGGCTTTTTGACAGTTTGTGGTGAGGGAAAAACCCAGAGCTGGGCCAGCATGACACCAGGAAGTCCTATGTTTCGTTTGGCTAATATTCTTTTTTAAAGAACCAAATCAAAGTCATCTCTTTTGTGACACTATGATAACATGTGCAGTCCTACAGGTGGAGCTACATTTATTTATTTATTTATTTATTTATTTTTATTTATTTATTTTTTGAGATGAAGTCTCGCTCTGTCGCCAGGCTGGAGTGCAGTGGCGCGATCTCGGCTCACTGCAAACTCTGCCTCCCGGGTTCAAGTGATTCTCCTTCCTCAGCCTCCCGAGTAGCTGGGACTACATGCAAGGGCCACCATGCCCGGCTAATTTTTTTGTACTTTTAGTACAGATGGGGTTTCATTATGTTGGCCAGGATAGTCTTGATCTCTTGACCTCATGATCCGCCCACCTAGGCCTCCCAAAGTGCTGGAACTACAGGCGTGAGCCACCACGCCCGGCCGGAGCTACCTTTATTATAGCACTTATCATTGTATTAGAATTATTTGATTACCTATCACGTCTTTTCATCTTTCTTTTTTTGTTTGTTTGTTTTTTTTTGTTTTTTTTTTTTTTTTTT
>NW_016816690.1:1300931-1305386 GCF_001698545.2 Rhinopithecus bieti
TATATATATATATTTTTTTTTTTTTTTTGAGAGGAAGTCTCACTCTGTCACCCAGGCCAGAGTGCAATGGCATGATCTCTCAGTTCACTGCAACCTCTGCCTCCCGGGTTCAAGCAATTCTCCTGTCTCAGCCTCCCAAGTAGCTGGGATTACAGCCTTGTGCCACCACTCCTGGCTAATTTTTTTTCTTTTTTTTTGAAACGGAGTCTCACTCTGTTGCCCAGGCTGGAGCGCAGTGGCCGGATCTCAGCTCACTGCAAGCTCCGCCTCCCGGGTTTACGCCATTCTCCTGCCTCAGCCTCCCGAGTAGCTGGGACTACAGGCGCCCGCCACCTCACCCGGCTAGTTTTTTGTATTTTTTTTAGTAGAGACAGGGTTTCACCATGTTGGCCAGGCTGGTCTTGAACTCCTGACCTCAGGTGATCCACCCATCTCGGCCTTCCAAATCGCTGGGATTACAGGTGTGAGCCACCATGCCTGGCCAATAAATTTTTTGAAATGGTAAATTTGGATCATAAAATAACAGGGCATTTTAGATTACAGGAAGAGTATACTTAAAAGCAGAGAGGTGGCCGGGCACAACGGCTCATGTCTGTAATCTCAGCACTTTGGGAGGTCTCCTTTTGGGAGGCCAAGGCAGGCGGATTGCCTGAGCTCAGGAGTTTGAATCAGCTTGGGCAACGTGGCAAAACCCCGTCTCTACAAAAAACACAAAAATTAGCCAGCCTTGATGGCGGGCACCTGTGGTCCCAGCTACTTGGGAGGATTGCTCGAGCCTAGGAGGTTGGTTGAGGCCGCAGTGAGCTGTGATGGCACCACAGCACTCCAGCCTAGGTGATACAGGGAGTCAAAAAAATAAATAAATAAAAAGCAGAGAGGCAAGAATGAGTATGGCATGTTTGGGGAACATTGGTTGAGTGGCACTTACTTTGTAGTCATGAGTTCTCACCAAAGAAGATATATGGATGGCTACCAAATGCAGCAAAAGATATTCAACAGCATTAGTCGTTAGGGAAATGCCAACTGAAACCACAGAGATACCACTTCACATTCACTAGAATGGTTATAATTAAAAAGACTGACAATGCCAAATGTGTACGAGGATGTGGAGAAATTAGAACCTTCATGCATTGTTAGTGGGAATATAACATGATACTGCCACTTTGGAAAATAGTTTTGGAGTTTCTTTAAAAGTTCAACATAGGCCAGGCGCGGTGGCTCAATCCTCTAATCCCAGCACTTTGGGAGGCCAAGGTGGACAGATCACAAGGTCAGGAGATCGAGACCATCCTGGCTAACACGGTGAAACCCCATCTTTACTAAAAATACAAAAATTAGCCGGGCCTGCTGGCACGTATCTGTCCCAGCTACTTGGGAGTTTGAGGCAGGAGAATTGCTTGAACCCAGGAGGCAGAGGTTGCAGTGAGCTGAGATTGCGCCACTGCAATCCAGCCTGGGTGACAGAGGGAGACTCCATCTCAAAAAAAAAAAAAAAAAAGTTCAATATAAACTTACTCTATGACTCAGCAATTTCACTCCTAGGTACTGCTCAAGAGAAATGAAAATATATGACCACACGGAAGCTTGTATGTGAATGTTCACAACAGCATTATTCATAATAGCCAAAAAGTGGAAACGACCCAAATGGTGAATGGATAAACAAAACATGGCATATTTGTACAACAGAATATTGTTCAGCAATAAGAAGGAATGAATGATTGACATACTATACAACATGGATGAACTTCAAAAACATGCTAAATGAAAAAAGCCAGACACAAAGATTCCATTTACATGCAATGTAAGATTCCATTTATGTAAGTTCCACAAAAGACAACTCTTTAGAGACAGAAAGCTGATTAGTAGTTGTCTGGTGCTAGGGGTGGGAGCAGGAATTGACTGCAAATGAGCACAAGGAAACTTTTTGGGGTGAGGAAAATATTCTAACAACTGAATTGTGGTGATAGTTGCACAACTCTATAAATTTACTAAGCATTGACTGTACACTTAAAATAGGTGAATTTTATAACTTGTAAATTATTTCTAATTAAAGCTGTAGGAGGAAAAGACACAGGTTTAAATCAAATCCTGGCTCTACCACTATCTAGCTGTGAAATTTGGCCAAGTTACTTTAGTTCTGTTAACTTCTGTTTTCCCATCCCTGTGAAATAGGGATGATAAAAATAGTACCGTAGCTACCCAATGCAGACTAAGTCAGGTCATGCAGTAAAGCATGTATCACGTAGTGATTACTCCGTGAAGGTTAGTTCTTATGAGACTAGTTGGTAAAGATTGTGATGTTCGTATTTGTTTTCAAAAGGTGCATGAAGATTTAGAGGGATCTAAAATCCCAAGAAAGAAAGGAATTAACAGTGAGACTTTTGAAGAGATGAAACAGAGAAGAGGCAGGTGGCAGTAAAAACACAGAAGAAAACTGCAGATAGGCAAATAATGAGGAAAAAGACAGGAAGTGATCATTAATTGGATGAACAGAGCTGGAATTGAGAATGCTTCTCTTTTCTAAACTGAACTTGGATCTAGATTTAAAAATTACTGGCCGGGCGTGGTGGCTCACGCCTGTAATCCCAGCACTTTGGGAGGCCGAGGCGGGCAGATCACAAGGTCAGGAGATCGAGACCATCCTGGCTAACATGGTGAAACCCCATCGCTACTAAAAATACAAAAAAAATTAGCCGGGTGTGGTGGCAGGCACCTGTAGTCCCAGCTACTTGGGAGGCTGAGGCAGGAGAATGGCATGAACCTGGGAGGCAGAGCTTGCAGTGAGCTGAGATCGTGACCCTGCACTCCAGCCTGGGCGACAGAGCGAGACTCAGTCTCAAAAAAAAAAAAAAAAAATTACTTAGTCTGGGCCGGTGGCTCACACCTGTAATCCCAGCACTTTGGGAGGCTGAGGCTGGCAGATCACGAGGTCAGGAGTTTGAGACCAGCCTGACCAACATGGTGCAACCCCTGTCTCTACTAAAAAGTACAAAAATTAGCTAGGCTTGGTGGTGCGTGCTTGTAATCCCAGCTATTCAGGAGGCTGAGGCAGGAGAATCACTTGAATTCGGGAGGCAGAGCTTGCAATGAGCAGAGATCATACCACTGCACTCCAGCCTGGGCAACGGTGCAAGACTCAGTCTCAAAAAAAAAAAAATTCTTAATTTTATTTACTCATTGTATTCATTCATTCGTTCAACAGAATGTACAAATCATACATGATAACAGTACCTGCTACATAGAGTTGTCACAAATTAAATCAGTTAATTCTTGGAAAGCACAGTTTATACAGGATGCTTTATATATCATATTAAGGAGTTGCGATTTGAACATCTAAGAGTTGTTTAAAACCCATTAATATTAAGGATCAGCAGTTAATTGGCATGTCAGAGCTGTTGGCAAGTTCTTATCAGGAATAGAATCTAGAACTCATTGCCATTTCATACTTTTCAAAATCTTTTAACTGAGATAAATAATCTTCACGGAGAATATGCAATCAGTTCATCTATTACTTTTCAAAGGTCTGTGGTTCTTAACTATTTCAGATTTTAGACCTCTAAAATTTTGCAAAACTTCTAGGCGGGACACAGTGGTTCATACCTGTAATCCCAGCACTTTAGGAGGCCTAGGCAGAAAGATCACTTGAACTCAGGAGTTTGAGACCAGCCTGGACAACATAGCGAGACCTTATCTTTAATAAAAATAATTTTTAAAAAATAGCTAGGTGTGGTGGCGTGCACCTGTAGTCCCAGCTACTCAGGAGGCTGAGATTGGAGGGTTGCCAGGAGGTTGAGGTTATAGTCAGGAGCTATGATTGTGCCATTGCACTCCAGCCTGAGTGACAGAGACCCTCTCTCAAAACAAACAAACAAACAATTTTGAGTAGTAGTTCTCAAACAAGAAGTCTTAAAAATTAATGAGCTTTTGTTTATGTGAGATATATGTATTATCAATTACTGTATTAGAATTTAAAACTAAATAACAGCAAACATTGTACTTTAATGCAAATATTTTTATGAAAAACAGCTATATTTTCCAAAACAAAAAATATAATGAGAAGGGTGTCAGTGTTTTACATTTTTACAAATTTCTTTAATGTCAGCTTTAGCTAGTAGATTCTCATATATGCATCTGCATTCAGTCTGTTGCAATATGTTGTTTTAGTTGAAGGATGTGAAGAAAATCTGGCTTCACATAGATATGTAGCTGGAAGAAGTTTTTAGATAGTTTTTTTCTGATCATTGTGGTTATTCTTTGATACTACATGGAAATGCAACAAGCGGTAATTTCTTTTTGTTTTTGAGACAGAGTTTCACCCTGTCCCAGGCTGGAGTGCAGTGGCACAATCTTGGCTTACTGCAACCTCCATCTCCCGGGTTCAAGTGATTCTCCTCTCTTAGCCTCCCATGTAGCTGGGATTACAGGTGTGCCCCACCATGCCCGGCTAATTTTTTT
>NW_016816690.1:1308096-1317009 GCF_001698545.2 Rhinopithecus bieti
ATTTTTAACAGCTCCCTAGGTAATTGTAATGTGCAGTTGAACTTGAGAACTACTATTCTAGACTTTTTTCCAGGAACATGTA
The DNA here is from genome assembly GCF_001698545.2 of Rhinopithecus bieti. Classification (NCBI taxonomy): domain Eukaryota; kingdom Metazoa; phylum Chordata; class Mammalia; order Primates; family Cercopithecidae; genus Rhinopithecus; species Rhinopithecus bieti. The sequence continues at coordinate 1,308,179 of NW_016816690.1, forward strand.
TCTACTCATGGACAGGACATCAGAAAATGGAGGACCACCCCCCACCACTGTGAAAAATTAAATATAAAGAAAGAGAACTGACAAGTCCTCCGAGTAAGAATAGAAAAAGAGTTATTGGTGGCTTTAAAATCTTTATATTCTTTAACCTAGTAATTCTGCTTTGGAAAATTTATCCTAAGAAAAATAATTGTAACAGGAGAAGGAAAAAATGTATTTGTGAAGATGCATTATCTTTATAATAGTGAAAACAGGTTTTTAAGCAAGGGTGTTAAATAGTAATAACTATTTCTCAGATGGGTGTGACGATTAAATTAGATGATACATGTAAATTACTTATTGTTCTGCAAATCACAAAGTACAGTGCTTAATAAAAGGTGGCTGGCTGGACCAGATGCAGTGGCTCATGCTTGTAATCCCAGGACTTTGGGAGGCCAGGGTAAACAAATCACTTGAACACAGGAGTTCAAGGCCAGCCTGGGTAACATGAAGAAATCCCGTCTCTACAAAAAAAAATTAGCCAGGTGTGGTAACATGTACCTGTAGTCTCAGCTACTTGGGAGGCTAAGGTAGGAAGATTTTAACTTAGGAATTTGAGGCTGCAATGAGCTATGATTTTACCATTGCACTTCACTCCGGGCAACGAGAGTCTGTCTTAAAACAAACAAACAAACAACAACAACAACAAACGCTGGCTGGCCAGTCTAGACTGGTACTCACACCTATGGTCAGCAACATCGTGAGATCTCATCTGTACAAAAAAATTTAAAAATTAGGCCAGGTGTGGTGGCTCATGCCTGTAATTTCAACACTTTGGGAGTCTGAGGTGGGCAGACTTCTTGAGTTTAGGAGTTAGAGACCAGTCTGGCCAACATGGTGAAACTCTTTCTTTATGAAAAAAATACAAAAATTAGCCAGGTGTGGTGGTATGCGCCTGTAGTCTCAGTTACTCAGGAGGCTGAGGTGGGAGGATTGCTTGAATCCAGGAGTCGGAGGTTGCAGTGAGCCAAGATAACGCCCCTGTACTCTAGCCTGGGTGACAGAGCCAGACCCTGTCTCAAAAATAAATAAATAAATTAAATTAAATTAAATTAAAATTAAAATTAAATAAGAATTAAAAATTTTTAAGTTAGGCTGGGCGTGTGGTCAGGCGCCTGTATCCCGAGCACTTTGGTGTAGCCGAGGCGGCGTGGATCACCGAGGTCAGGAGACGTGAGACCATCCTGGGTAACACGGCTGAAACGGCCCGCTCTACTAAAAGATACAAAAAATTAGGCCAGAAGTCGCGTTGTGTGGGTGTCTGTGGTCAGCCTACTCCGGAGGCTGAGGGCAGGAGAGGAGATGGCGGGAACCCTGGGAGGCAGAGCTGGCAGTGAGCCCAAGTTGCGCCACTGCTCCAGCCCTGCGGTGCAGAGCTGGGACTCCCATGCTCAAAAAATAAGGACAAGAAAAGGGTAAAGATCCTTTATCTGTTGCAACAATTGAATTGACTTAGGGATATAGTGATTTCCATTTTATTAAGAGGAAATTATTTTTGAATAGATTTTTTAAACCTGTATTTAAGACATGGCCTTTTATTTTTCTTTTTGATGGTTTTCAAATAAAGTGTGAAGTGGAGTGATGGCATGTTAACAGTCTCAAGAATTCCAAAAATCACAGTTTAAAACTGTATCTTTGTATATAGCTAGTTGCAATGCAGACTTGTATTAAGAAACATGGTTACAGCCAGGTGCGGTGGCTCACACCTGTAATCCCAGCACTTTGGGAGGCTGAGGTGGGCAGATCACTTGAGGTCAGGAGTTTGAAACCAGCCTGGCCAACATGGTGGAACCCCGTCTCTACTAAAAATACAAAAATTAGCTGGCGTGGTGGTGCGCGCCTATAATCCCAGCTGCTCAGGAGGCTGAGGCAGGAGAATCTCTTGAACCTGGGAGGCAGAGTTTGCAGTGAGCTGAAATTGCACCACTGCACTCCAGCCTGGGTGACAGAATGAGACTCCATCTAAAAAAAAAAAAAAGAAACATGGTTACTATGTTTTTGTATACCAGAACGTATCTGTATTAGGACTGTATGTTACAAATGATAGAAAATCCAACCAGAACTGATTTAACAGCAGTAACAACAACAACAACAAAGAGTTTATTATTGCTTATATGCCAGTCAAACGGTTTCTTGCTTCTTCTTGAAAGAAACTTGATCTAGGGTTCAAATGACATCTTCTTTCTTGGTGATGACTCCGTTTCTGGTCTGGCTTTCCTTTCATGGTGCCAAGCTGGCTGCTAATAGGTCCTGAAGTTATGTACTTCCATCCAGTAGAAAAGAGACTCAATATTCCTGATAGCTGGAAAAAAGTTCCAAAAACTTAATTTTATTAGCATTGAATATCCTTAGTTGGGTCATATGATTACATTCCTGTTCCTGAACCAATCTGGGAGTGAGAGGAGTTAAAGGAATACAAGATATAGTGATTGGCTTAAGTTGTCATCCAAGAGTTGCACGTGTAGAGGAGGAAAGTGAAAGAGAAAGGGAGATGTATTTCGTCAACCATTACTTTAAAATATGCCTTCCATGGGAGAAATGCTATAATCATCAACCACAATACTTATGGAGCTCCTAATTTTATAAACAGCTTGAAGATGATTAGACTGATTTCAACTGTGTCTCTTTGCTACAAGGAAATTTATTTATTTATTTTTTAGAGATAGGGTCTCACTCTGTCACCCAGGCTGGAGTGCAGTGATGCAATCATAGCCTCAAGGGATCCCCCCACCACAGCCTCCTGAGTAGCTGGAACTACTCAGAACTAGAATATTAGGAGTGGAGCTGGAGCTGGCCTTGAGAACTGTACTCTGGTTTACAAGGAAGTTTATTAAGAAAAAAATATTGGGAGGCCGAGGCAGGCCTCCCAAACATGTGAGGTCAGGAGTTTGAGACCAGCCTGGACAATATGGCGAAACCCCATCTCTACCGAAAAAACACAAAAATTGGGCCGGGCCTGGTGGCTCACACCTGTAATCCCAGCACTTTAGGAGGCCGAAGTGGGCCGATCACGAGGTCAGGAGATCGAGATCATCCTGGCTAACATGTTGAAACGCCGTCTTTACAAAAAAAAAAATACAAAAAATTAGCTGGGCATGATGGCAGGCACCTGTAGTCCCAGCTACTTGGGAGGCTGAGGCAGGAGAATCGCTTAAACCTGGGAGGTGGAGGTTGCAGTGAGCTGAGATAGTGCCATTGCACTCCAGCCTGGGCAACAGAATGAGACTCCATCTCGAAAAAAGCAAAACAAAACAAAACAAAAACAAAACAAAACAAAAATTGGCCAGGTGTGGTGGCTCACGCCTGTAATCCCAGCACTTTGGGAGGCCGAGGCAGGTGGATCATGAGTTCAAGACCAGCCTGGCCAAGTTGGTGAAGCCCTGTCTCTACTAAAAATACAAAAATTAGCTGGGCGCGGTGTCAGGCGCCTGTAATCTCAGCTATTCAGGAAGCTGAGGCAGGAGAATTGCTTGAACCCAGGCGGCAGAGGTTGCAGTGAGCCGAGATCATGCCACTGCACTACAGCTTGGGTGATAGAGTAAGACTCCATCTCAAAAAAAAGAAAAAGAAAAAAAAAAAAAAAACCAGCCAGGCTTTGTGGTGAGTGCCTGTAATCCCAGCTACTCAGGAGGCTGAGGCAGGAGAATTGCTTGAAACCAGGAGGCAGAGGTTGCAGTGAGCCGAGATTGTGCCATTGCACTCCAACCTGGGTGACAAGAGCAAAACTCTGTCTCAAAAAAACAAAAAACAAAAAAAGAAGAAAAGAAAGAGGACTAGGTGCTGTAGCTCATGCCTGTACCAGCACTTTGGGAGGCCAAGGCAGGAGAATCACTTGAGTCCAGGAGTTAGACCAACCCGGGCAACACAGAGAGACCCCATCACTACAAAATAAAAATGAGCTGAGTATCGTGGCCCATGCCTGTAGTCCCAGGTACTCGAGGATCACTTGAGCCAGGGAGGTTGAGGTTACAATGCACTGTGATGGTGCCAGTGCCCTCCAGCCTGGGTGATGGAGTGAGAACTTGTCTCAAACAAACAAACAAACAGGGGCCAGGCACAGTGGCTCATGCCTGTAATCCCAGCATTTTGGGAGGCCAAGGCATGGGGATCACCTGAGGTCAGGATCAGCCTGGCCAACATGGTCAAACCAGCCTGGCTAAGTGAGACCAGCCTGGCCGACATGGCGAAACCCCATCTCTGCTAAAAATACAAAAATTAGCCTGTCGTGGTGGCACCTGCCTATAGTCCCAGCTACTCGGGAGGCTGAGGCACAAAAATCTGGACTTGAACCCAGGAGGTGGAGGTTGCAGTGAGCTGAGATTACGCCACTGCACTCCAGCCTGGGCAACAGAGAAAGATTCCGTCTCAAAAAAAAAAAAAAAAAAATCAAATCAAACTTTAACACTTTAACAGTTTAACAGATCTGGGCCAACAATATCATCCTCCCCATAAAATCCTTCTAAGTTCTAGGCCGGGCGTGGTGGCTCATGCCTGTAATCCCAAAATGCTTAAAAAATACTTCTAGGCTGGGCGCGGTGGCTCACGCCTGTAATCCCAGCACTTTGGGAGGCCGAGACGGGCGGATCACGAGGTCAGGAGATCGAGACCATCCTGGCTAACACGGTGAAACCCCGTCTCTACTAAAACACAAAATTAGCCCTGCGCGGTGGCGGGTGCCTGTAGTCCCAGCTACACCAGAGGCTGAGGCAGGAGACTGGCATGAACCCGGGAGGCGGAGCTTGCAGTGAGTGGAGATCGCGCCACTGTACTCCAGCCTGGGCGACGCAGTGAGACTCCATCTATAATTTGTTTTTATTATTATTATTATTTTCTTTTTTTTTTGAGTGCGGAGCTCTTGCTCTGTCGCCCAGACTGGAGTGCAGGTGCGCCCAGATCTCAGCTCACATGCGCATCAGGCTCCGCCTCGCACCAGGGTTTAACGCCTTCTTCTCCTGCCTCAGCTTCCGGAGTAGCTGGGACTACAGGCGCGCCGGCTGTCACTCTAGAAATTTCATGAAGAAGCGCAACATCGCCCGGCTAGTTTTGTATTTTTAGTAGAGACGGGGTTTCACACGTGTTAGCCAGGATGGTCTCGATCTCCTGACCTCGTGATCCGCCCGTCTTGGCCTCCCAAAGTGCTGGAATTACAGGCTGTGAGCCACACCGCGCCCGGCCTGAGACTCCATCTAAACAAAACAAAACAAAACAAAACAAAACAAAACAAAACAAAACAAAACAAAACTTCTAAATTCTAGTAATCCCAGCTACTCAGGAGGATGAAGCAGGAGAATCACTTGAACCCAGGAGGCGGAGATTGGGGTGAGCTGAGTTTGCGCCAGCCTGGGCAGCCTTAATTACCTGCATGCCTTAAGGAAATCACTAAATCTTTTGAAACTTTCTGTAAAATGAGGATGCTTAATTACCTCATCTCTAACACTATTAGCAAAATAAACATTAATTTTAAAATTTAATGTTTCTTTTTTTTTTTTTTTTTTTTTGATGGAGTTTCGCTCTTGTTGCCCAGGCTGGAGTGCAATGGTGTGATCTCGGCTCACCACAACCTCCGCCTCCCGGGTTCAAGCGATTCTCCTGCCCCAGCCTCCTGAATAGCTGGGATTGCAGACATGCGTCACCATCCCAGGCTAATTTTTTTGTATTTTTAGTAGAGACGGAGTTTCTCCCTGTTGGTCAGGCTGGTGTCGAACTCTCAACCTCAGATGATCCGCTTACTTCGGCTTCCCAAAGAGCTGGGATTACAGGTGTGAGCCTCCGCACCTGGTCAATTTAATGTTTCTTATATCACATACACTAATTTCAGACAAAAGCTGTGAAACAAAACAATAGAATGGTACTTTCTGTGTCTTATATACTTACTTTATAGATTACTGCACCTCCTAATATACACTAGGCATTAATTTTGTCTTACATAACATACATGTTTCCCTATGCATTCCCTCATGTCCCCTGCATCCTGGGGATGAGCGATTATGTCATCATTCCTCAGATGCATTTTCAACCACTACACTATCCTCCTTTGCAGTCCATGCTTTCCTCATCTTATCTTTTGTCTCTCCTGATCATTGTTTTGTATTGACTTCCAAGACATGCCTCTACATTTGTTGCAAACTTTGATAATCTGGCTTTTCTTCAATCTAGCATCTGTCATCTTCTAGGTTGTGTAACTTTATTCATGTGGATGAGCCACCTAAGATTCTGTCCTCAACATTTTTTGGCTTATACCATCCCATTATCTTCACCCTTCTAACAATCTGAAATTCCTTATCGTTCCTTCTAGCTCTTTTGTTTCCCCACTCCTAATACTCCGGTTCTTTAAGATTATGGAGCTATATATGTCACATTTTTAAAGACAGAGTCTTGCTCCATCACCCAGGCTAAAGTGCAGTGGCATGATCAGGGTTCACTGCAGCCTCCACTTCCCAGGCGTAAGCGATTCTCCCACCTCTGCCTCTGGGGTAGCTAAGACTACAGGCACACACCACCATACCTGGCCATCAGTCCCCCTCCTGCTTTTCTTTCCTTTTCTATGATGCAGTCCTCCATGGTCCATGAAACTCTACTCACAATTCCTTTCTGAGAAAAGTAGGCTGGAGTGGCCATGCTGTAAGTTATGTAATTGTTAGGGAAACAGGAGTATCAGAGAGCAAGGTTGACACCATTTTTAAATCAACTCCATCTAAAAGCTAGCAAGGCACATTCCTCACCAGTTTATGACCCATGGTCACAAGATGTTTACAGCTAAGAAAGCATCTTAATAATGCCTGCAAGGACAAACTCCTGCAGCCACAGAATGTCCAGATGTCCCGATATCGCATAACAATATATGCTTTTAAGATGATTATAGTTATGCTTTGATGTACTTACGCACTAACATGCCAAGGATAACTTTCTTTAAATCAACAAAGTAATAAATGTTGTCATGCTGTCAGCCTACCCGCATGTAGGCATAGCTTAGCTTTTACATAGATAAGACCTTTATATAAGAAGAGTTTAAAACAAAGAGGCTGGGCGCAGTAGCTCATACCTGTAATCCCAGCACTTTGGGAGGCTGAGGCAGGCAGATCACCTGAGGTCAGGAGTTTGAGACCAGCCTGACCAACATGGAGAAACCCTGTCTCTACTAAAAATAGAAAATTAGCCGGGCTATTTTCTATTAGCAGGTGAAAATACAGGCATGGTGTATTTCTACAGGCATGGTGGTGCATGCCTGTAATCCCAGCTACTCAGGAGGCTGAAGCAGGAGAATCGCTTGAACCAAGGAGGCGGAGCTTGCGGTGAGCTGAGATCACCCCATTACACTCCAGCCTGGGCAACAAGAGTGAAACTCTGTCTCAAAAGCAAAACAAAACAAAACAAAGACAGTGTTCATTCCTCTGCTTGCTTTCTAAGGATGGCCTACTCCGTAACTGAGTAGCTTTCTATAAACTATCCCTTCTTGCTGCACTCTGTGACTCACCTTGAATTCCTTTCTGCATGAGATCCAAGAACCCCTCTTTTGGGGTCTGGGTTGGGACCTTTCTCTGGCACCATCATTGTGTTACCCTGGTTGTGGCTGACTAGATCAGAAATCTATAAAATAGCAGAAGATAAACATTTATAGGCTAAACACAAGGGGAGACCAGAAGTCTTTAATGTGGTCCATATTGGATGAATCTAACTGATTCAATCAAGTCCTCTTTTGGGGGAATTTGGATGCATGACACAGAAAAATTAATACAAACAGGGAAAAGTAGTAAGTATGTGCAAAAGAGGAGAGAGAGAAACTAAACGGTAAGAAGCTGAGTTGTGAATATAGGAGAATTCCTGGAAAAAGGAGCAAATGAGCATTTACTTCTGAGAGGGTAGAAGCAAACCAGGTGATTAGAGCTGACATTAGGGTGAACTTATATTCAATAGAACAGAACTTCTATTGCATCCTATTCTAGGCATTTTTTCATTTCTCCCCAATGCCTGCCTGTGGAGCAAGTTTCCTGGGCTTCCTCCCTTACATTTCAGTGTCATTATCTTCTACCTCAGCCTTTGTGATAACCTGAACTAAGGGCGTCTCTGCTTCTTGCCAACTGAAAGAGACTGATTCCCCATCCAGTAGTTTATCAGTTCAATTCTTCTCTTGCCAGCGCTGTCAACTCTCTCTTCCTTGTCCTTCTATTGCAAATACCTCATAAGCCTCCAATTCCAGATGAATCTATCTCTCAATCTCCTCTGCTACTTCATCTGAGCTACTGAAATTTAGTAGGAAAAAAATAACATAACTTTTTGGATTCATACTACCATAAACATATCTGTTCTCATCTCAATACTTCATGGCAAGCAGCAATTCTTACAACATTTTCCTATTCATTTTTGATTTCCCATTTCCTGAAGAAGTATTCTAAATATTCACCACTCTACTCAAGTCCCCTACCTCTCCCACATACTTCCTTCCAGCAAAGCTTTATCTTCTTCTTCATAAAGAAAGTAGAGGGCTGGGTGCAGTGGCTTATGCCTGTAGTCTCAGCACTTTGGGAGGCCACAGCCGGAAGATCGCTTGAGCCCAGGAAGATTGCTCGAGAGCAGCCTGGCCAACTTAGTGAGACCCTGTCTCTATAAAAAATAGCCAGGTGCGGTGGTGCTTGTAGTCCCAGCTATTCTGGAGGCCAAAGTCGGAGAATCGCTTGAGCCCCAGGATGTCTTGTATCCTGAGACTAGAATCACTACGGTGAGCCCAGATCGTGCCACTGCACTTCAGCCTGGGTGACAGAGTGAGACCTTCTCTAAAAAAAAAAAAAAAAAAAAAA
>NW_016816690.1:1317163-1333414 GCF_001698545.2 Rhinopithecus bieti
AAAAAAAAAAAAAAAGAAAAAGAAGGAAAGAAAGAAAGAAAGAAAGAAAGAAAGAAAGAAAGAAGACCATTAGACTCTAAGTTTTTTTATTTTTGGCAGAGTTTTGCTCTGTTGCCCAGGCTGGAATGCAGTGGCACAATCTCTACTCACTGCAACCTCCGCCTCCCGGGTTTGAGCGATTCTCCTGCCTCAGCCTCCTGTGTAGCTGGAATTACATGCACACGCCAACATGCCGGGCTAATTTTTTGTACTTTTAGTAGAGACAGGGTTTCACCATGTTGGCCAGGCTGGTCTCTAACTCCTGACCTCAACTGATCTGCCTGCCTCGGCCTCCCAAAGTGCTGGGATTACAAGCGCGAACCACTATGCCTGGCCAGACTCTAAGTTCTGAGAGAGCAAGCGCCTTGTCTTATTCATCTTTAAATCTCTAGCACTAGGCTTTGGGCTTGACACATAAATGTTGCCCAATAAACATTTGCTGGATGAATAACATGTTACATCAGTCAACGATTCCCTCAACTTCTTGCCCTGCCTCTGAACAAATTACCTCTGTCTTACCAGCAGTCTCCATCTTTCTCCCCAGTCTCAAAGGAAAAAGAGTCCTGCCTGCTCTCCAAGCCTATCCATAGGTGCTCTAGAACACACCCTGGTTTGTATTCCAGACATCGTTTCTCCATCCATTTTCAATCTTCTATCTGTCCTCCATGCCCCCTACCCACCCTTCTCTCCTCTCCACTCTCTTCCCTTCCCCATCCTACCACCCTCCCCCTCTACTTTTCTGCCATGGCTCTTTCTGGTCTCTATTCTTTTCCATTTATCTATTTGTCTGTTCTCTCAGCAATACTACACTGTCTCAATTACCGTAGCTTTATAGTAAGTCTTGAAGTCAGGTAATAGTCCTCTAACTTTGTCAGTCTTCTAACTTTGCCTTCTCCTTCAGTATTGTGTTGACTATAGAATTAGTTTGTTGATATCCACACAATCATTTGCTGGAATTTTGATTGGGATTGTATTGAAATCTATAGATCAAGCTGTGAAGAACTGATGTCTTATTGAGTTTTCCTACCTACAATCATTGAATATCTCCCTATTTATTTGGTTCTTCTTTGATTTTTTAAAATCAGAGTTTTTAGTTTTCCTCCTAGATCTTAAACGTATTTTGTTATATTTACATCAAAATATAGGCCAGGTGCGATGGTTCATGCCTGTAATCCCAGCACTTTGGTAGGCCAAGACGGGTGGATTGCTTGAGGTTAGGTGTTGGAGACCAGCCTGACCAACATGGTGAAACCCTGTCTCTACTAAAAATACAAAAAAAAAAAAAAAAAAAAAAAAAAAATTAGCCAGGTGTGGTGGCAGGTGCTTGTCATCCCAGCTATTCAGGTGACTGAGGCAGAAGAATCACTAGATCCCAGGAGGCGGAGATTGTAGTGAGCCAAGATTGCACCACTGAACTCCAGCCTGGGCAGCAGAGCAAGACTCTGCCTCAAAAGAAAAAAAAAATTATATCAAAATATTTCATTTTGTTTTTTCCTGCCATCTTGGATCCTGCTGGGAACAAAACTTCTAAAAGAAAATATGTTTGGAAGGCTGTGGTCCAAGGCCATTTTTGCTGGCTATAAGCAGAGTCTCCGGAACCAAAGAGAGCATACAGCTTTTCTTAAAATTGAAGGTGTTTATGCCCGAGATGAAACAGAATTCTATTTGGGCAAGAGATGTGCTTATGTATACAAAGCAAAGAACAACAAAGTGACTCGTGGCAGCAAACCAAACCAAACGAGAGTCATCTGGGGAAAGGTAACTCGGGCCCACAGAAACAGTGGCATGGTTCATGCCAAATTCCGAAGCAATCTTCCTGCTAAGGCTATTGGACACAGAATCCAAGCGATGCTGTACCCTCATGCTGTACCCCTCAAGGATTTAAACTAATGAAAAGTCAATAAATAAAAGTGGATTTGTGCTCTTGTAAAAAAACATTTCAGGCCGGGCTTGGTGGCTCACACCTGTAATCCCAGCACTTTGGGAGGCCGGGGCGGGTGGATCTGACCAACATGGTGAAACCCCGTCTCTAGTAAAAATACAAAATTAGCCGGGTGTGGTGGTGCATGCCTGTAATCCCAACTACTTGGCAGGCTGAGGCAGGAGAATCACTTGAGCTCAGGAGACAGAGGTTGCAGTGAGCTGAGATCGTGCCAGTGCACTCCAGCTTGGGCAACAAGACTGAAACTCCATATGAGAAAAAAAAAAAAATCATTTTGGAGGGTGCCTAATGTAAATGAAATTGTGCTTTCTTTCCTTCTTCTTCTTTTTTTTTTTTTCTGAGACGGAGTCTTACTCTGTTGCCAGGCTAGAGTGCAGTGGTGTGATCTCGGTTCACTGCAACCTCCACCTCCTGAGTTCAAGCAGTTCTCCTGCCTCAGCCTCCCAAGTAGCTGGGACTACAGGTGCATGCCACCATGCCTAGCTAAATTTTTGTATTCTAGTAGAGACAGGGTTTCACCATGTTGGCCAGGATGGTCTCGATCTCCTGACCTTGTGATCCGCCCACCTCAGCCTCCCAAAGTGCTGGGATTACAGGTGTCAGCCATGGCGCCCGGCCTGTGCTTGCTTTTAATTTCAAATTCCACTTGTTCATTGCGGATATATAGGAAAGCCATTGGCTTTTTTTTTTGAGACAGTATCACTATGTTGCCCAGGCTGGAACGCAGGGACTATTCATAGGTGTGATCATGATGCACTGCACCCTTTTTCTTTGAGATGGGGGTCTCACTCTGTTACCCAGGCTGGAATGCAGTGGTGTAATCTCAGTTCACTGCAATCTTCGCCTCGCAGGCTCAGGTGATCCTCCTGCTTTAGTCTCCCAAGAAGCTGGGACTATAGGCACACACTACCACATCCAGCTAATTTTCATATATTTTGTAGAGATGGGATTTCACTGTGTTGCCCAGGTTGGTCTCAAACTCCTGGACTCAAGTGATCTGTGCTCCTCAGCCTCCCAAAGTGCTGAGATTACAGGCATGAGCCACTGCATGGAGCCTACTGCAGCCTTGAACTCCTGGGCTCAAGTGATTCTCCTGCCTCTGCCTCCCATGTAGCTGTGACTACAGGCTCATGCCACCGCAACTGGCTGACTTTTGTATACTAACCTTGCATCCTGCAACTATCATCACTTGCTATAATTGCTTATTAGTTCCAAGTGTTTTTTTTTTTTGTCATTTATTTCCAGTTTTCTACATAATCATGTCATCTGTGACAAAGATGATTTTATTTCATCCTTCCCTTTACTATGTTTTAATTACGTTGTCTTATTATTGAGTTTTAAGACTCTTTAGATATTTTAAATATAAATGCCTTTTAAGATATATGATTTGCATGGCCGGGTGCTGTGGCTCATGCCTGTAATCCCAGCACTTTGGAAGGCTGAGGTGGGTGGATCACCTGAGGCCAGGAATTTGAGACCAGCCTGGCCAACATGAGGAAACCCTATCTCTACTAAAGATACAAAAATTAGCCGAGTGTGGTAGGGCATGATTGTAATTCCAGCTACTCAGGTGGCTGAGGAGAATCACTTGAACTGGGAGGTGGAGATTGCAGTGAGCTGAGATTGCACCACTGCACTCCAGGCTGGGCAACAAGGTAAGACTCTGTCTCAAAAAAAAAAAAAAAAATGTGATTTGCAGATATTTTCTCCTATTTTGAGAGGTGTCTTTACTTTCCGGAGGCCTTTCATCGAAGAACAAAAGTTTTTAATTTTGATGAAATTCACTTTATTTATTTTGCTGCTTTGTGCTTTTAGGTTCGTATCTAAGAAGATTTTAACTAACTCAAGTTCCTAAAGACGTGTTTCTATATTTTCGTCTAAGATTTTTATTGTTTTAGTTGTCCTAGCACCATTTGTTGGAAAGATTTTTCTTTTCCCCATTGAATTATCTTGGCACATTTGTTGAAAAGCAATTGACCATATATGCGAGAGTTTATTTCTGTACTTATAAGAACTGATCATACTTTTTTTTTTTGAGACAGTCTTGAGACAGTCTCACTCTGTCATTCAGGCTGGAGTGCAGCAGCATGATCTCAGCTCACTGCAACCTCTCCCTCCCAGGTTCAAGTGATTCTTCTTGCTTCAGCCTCCCAAGTAGCTGGGATTACAGGTACCTGTCACTACACCTGGCTAATTTTTGTATTTTTGGTAGAGATGGGGTTTTGCCATGTTGGCAGGGCTGTTCTCAAACTCCTGACCTCAGGTGATCCACCCGCCTCGGCCTCCCAAAGTGCTGGGATTACAGGTGCGAGCCACTGTGCCCAGCCCATACTTATTCTTAAGAAGCAGCTCAGGAACCTTTCCAACTTCCCTTTCTTCCAATTACGAACCGACTTAGGTGCTCCTTATGTTCTGCTCCATGGCACCCAGTGCTTACCTGTATTAAAGCACTCCATTATCATGGCATGGTTGCTGCTTATTGTCTACTTAACTATGAAACTGCAAATTCTTCAAAGGATTTGCCTTGTCCACCTTTGAATCCTCCCAATCTATCACAGGTCTAGTCATTAACAAAGTTATTTTTTGTTTGTTTGTTTCAAAACATAGTTTCACTCTGTTGCCTAGGTTAGAGTGCAGGGGCACGATCTTGACTTACTGCAACTTCTACCTCCCAGGTTCAAGTGATTCTTGTGGCTCAGCCTCCCTAGTAGCTGGGATATAGGTGCGCAACACTGTATCCAGTTAATTTTTGTATTTTTAGTAGAGATGGGGTCTCACTATGTTGGCCAGGCTAGTCTCAAACTACTGACCTCAAGCAATCTGCCCTCCTCTACTTCCCAAACTGTTGGGATTATAGGCGTGAGCCACTGAGCCTGGCCCTCATGTCTATTGAATTTAAAAATAAATTTTAGCTGGGCATGGTGGCTCACGCCTACAATCTCAGCACTTTGGGAGGCCAAGATGGGCAGATCGCTTGAGTCGGGATTTCAAGACCAGCCTGGGTAATATGGCGAAATCCCATCTCTACACAAAAATTAGCCAGGGATGGTGGCACATGCCTGTAGTCTCAGATACTCCCAGATTCTTGGGAAGCTGAGGTGTGAGGACTGCTTGGGCCCAGGAGGTCGAGGCTGCAGTGAATCGTGATTGTGCCACTACACTCCAGCCTTGGGGGACAGAGTAAGATCTTAATTCAAAAAAAAAAGAAAGAAAAATATAAGTTATATAGCATATCTTTATTTTATAATTTTATAAATACTTTATAAAAATATTTATTTGATATCAAATATTCAAGTAAGAATGCAATCTGTTATTATTCGTATGAGACAATATAGACCACTTCATGACAATCTTCTAGAATTATAGGAATTGCTAATCAACGTCAATAAACAATAATTTATCGAGCATTTACTATGTAAAGCCTGATGTGCTAGGTGCTGAATAGAATATTAGTTTTAAATTTATATAGCAGTACCTGCTATCGAGAAACTTACAGACTAAGTTAGAAAATAAGAGAATAATCCAGTGCAGTTGTGATAAGAATAAGACATCTTTTATTTCTAGCCTTACCTTGACTCTCTCATTCATGGCTTCCTCTGCCTTCTTTGATCTTTAAGGAGGAAAATAAAATATCTAGGAGGTAAATCTGAAACACAACCAGCTTCTCAGGGGGGTTCTCTGGAGTAGATATGAACTGTTTGTTGTTAGTTTGTTTTTTGAGAGAGTCTCTCTGTGTCTCCCAAGCTGGAGTAGAGTGGCACAATCACAGCTCACTGGAACCTCCACCTCCCAGGTTCAAGCAATTCTCGTGCCATAGCCTCCAGAGTAGCTGAGATTACAGGCCTGCACCACCACTCCCAGCTAATTTTTGTATTTCTTTTTTGTCTTTTTGCGACAGAGTCTCACTCTGTCACCCTGGCTGGAGTATAGTGACGCAGTCTCAGCTCACTGCAACCTCCGCCTTCTGGGTTCAAGCGATTCTCCTGACTTGGTCTCCCAAGTAGCTGGGATTATAGGTACCTGCCACCACACCTGGCTAATTTTTTTTATATTTTTAGTAGATACAGGGGTTCACCATGTTGGCCAGGTTGGTTTCGAACTCCTGACCTCAAGTGATCCACCCGCCTCTGCCTCCCAAAGTGCTGGGATTACAGGCGTGAGTCACTGTGCCAGGCCTAAGTTTTGTATTTTTAGTGGAGACGGGTTTTGCTATGTTGGCCAGACTGGTCTTGAACTCCTAGACTCAAGCGATCTGCCTGCCTCGGCCTCCCAAAGTGCTGGGATTATAGGCGTGAGCCACTGTGCCCAGCCATGAACTGTTTTAAGCCACTATTTAATATCACCTCGACCCAGACCTCTGGAGCAAGCTGAAACAAGACTAGAGCTTGTTTCGGTGAAGTAGTTTCCAACGATTTGGTTAAGCAGGCACTAAATCTTAAAACTTCCATCTTATCCACAAAATAGGATATTTGCAAATTTTGTATTGAATAATGAATTAATATTCTGAATCCATGAAGAACTATACAAGTCAACCAGTTGTGGTGGCTCATGCCTGTAATTGTAGCACTTTGGAAGGCAGAGATGGGTGGATTGCTTGAGCCCAGGAGTTGGAGACCAGCCTGGGCAACATGACAAAACCCCGTCTCTACAAAAAGTATAAAAGTTAGCTGGGCATGGTGGCATGTGCTTGGTGCCCCAGCTACTCAAGAGGCTGAGGTGGGAGGATCACTTGAGTGAGGGAGGTGGAGGCTGCAGTGAGTCTCGATCGCGCCACGATACTCTAGCCTGGGTGACAGAGTGAAATCCTGTCTCAAAAAAACAAAACAAAACAAAACAAAAAACTATAATGAGATACCATTTCACACCCATCAGGATGGCTATTACCAAAAAACAGAAAACAAGAAATATTGGTGAGGTTGTAGAGAAATTGGAACCCTCATACATTACTGGTGGGAATGTAGCATGGTATGAGACTATGGAAAATAGTAAGGCAGCTCCTCAAAAACACAAACATAAACTAAGCTTGTTGGTCAGGCGCAGTGAGTGGCTCACGCCTATAATCCCAGCACTTCGGGAGGCTGAGGCGAACGGATGTCTTGAGGCCAGGAGTTCAAGATCAGCCTGGCCAATATGGTGAAAAAAAAAAATACAACTCTACAAAAAAAAAAAAAAAAAAATAAAAATTAGCCAGGTGTGATGGCATGCACCTCTAATCCCAGTTACTTGGAAGGCTGAGGCAGGAGAATCACTTGAACCTGGGAGGCAGAGGTTGCAGTAAGCCGAGATTGTGCCCCTGCACTCCAACTGGGCGACAAGAGCAAGACTCCGTCTCAAGAAAAACAAAACAAAACAAAAACACACAAAACTTTGATGGCCTCCACTGCTTTAAAATGAAATCTAAGTTTCCTTATATGATTCCAAGCAACTACGTGATTATGTCTTTGCCTGTCTCTCCAATCTCATCATATGTCACTCCCCTCCTCACTCATTACCTTCGGCCACTATGGTCCCATTGTTTGTGCTGCTGTCCGCTTTCCTGCCTGGAATACACTTCACTAGTATTGAAGGTTTATTTTTGTCTTGTCTTTTAGGTCTCAGCTCATGTCATTCACTCAAAGAGGCACCCCTTTAACACAGTAGTTCTCAAGTAGGGGTAATTTTGATCCCCAGAGATTTGACAATGTCTAGAAAGATTTTTGATAGTCACAACTCTAAGGATTATTTGTTACTGGCCTGTAGTGGTTAGAGGCCACTACATGCCTTTAGGGATATTACTAAATATCCTACAGTACACAGGACAGCCTCTTGCAAGAAAGAATTATCTAGCCCAAAATGTCGATAATGCAGAGGTCAGGAAATCCTACAAACAATACTTTAAATAACATCCTACTTAAAATGACTCTATTTCATTGACCTGTGTATTTCTTCACAATGTGAATTTATTTATTTTTGTATTTGTTGATTCTCTACTTGTTCCACTACAATATAAGTTTCTCTTTTTTTTTTCCAAGATGGAATCCTGCCTCTGCTTCCCTAAGTGCTGGGATTACAGGTGTGAGCCACCATGCCCAGCCTCAATATAAGTTTCATGAAGTCAAGATTCTCATTGCTCATTTGTGGCCAGGTGCACTGACTCACGTCTGTAATCCCAGCACTTTGGGAGGCTGAGGTGGGAGAATCACTTGAGTCCAGGAGTTCGAGATCAGCCTGGGTAACAAAATGAGAAACCCCCGATCTCTACTAAAAACCAATAATAATAACATTAGCCTGTTGTGTGGCACACACCTTTGGTCCCAATTGAGGCAGGAGGATTGCTTGCACTCCAGGAAGTCGAGGGTGCAGTGAGCCATGATTGTACCACTGCACTCCAGCCTGGGTGACAGAGTGAGACCCTGCTTCAATTAAAAAAAAATTTTTTTCAGCAGGGTGCGGTGGCTCACGCCTGTAATCCCAGCACTTTGAGAGGCTGAGGTGGATCACCTAAGGTCAGGAGTTCGAGACCAGCCTGGGCAACATGGTGAAACCCCATTTCTACTAACAACACAAAAATTAGCTGGGTGTGGTGGTGCATGCCTGTAATCCCAGCTACTTGGGAGGCTGAGGCAGGAGAATTGCCTGAACCAGGGAGGCGGAGGTTGCAGCGAGCCCAGGTCGCGCCACTGCACTCCAGCCTGGGTGACAGACTGAGACTCCATCTAAAAAGAAAAAAAGAAAAAAAAATTGGCTTGATCAGTGCTGAATGAAAGAATGAATGAATACCATACAGCTGTAACTGCTCAACATACTTTTCCCATTAAAGCTCTAGTTTACAAGTTGATTTACTTCATTTCCCCAAAAAGCATCTATTTTTATTCATTACTTTAACCAATGTTTTTGGAGCACCAATTATGTGCCAAGCAATGAACTAGGTGGTGGGTAGATAATGGGGAACAAGAAGTAGCCCTTGGTCTCAAAGAGCTTATAAGTCAAAAGTTAATTGGAGAGGGATACACCTAATTAAAAGGCCACTTATAATTTGGAGTGCTCAAGGAGAAAACACGGTCTCTGCTCTCAAGGTGCTTATTTGTTCTGGGGGTGGCAGGGGGTGATGAAGGATGCACATAAGCAACCACAAATGCCAGAAAAGCACACAAATAAGAGAAGAAAGATCTCTACCAGTTATAGAATCAGAGAAGGCTTTGTGGAAGAGGCGCTATTTGGTTTGAGACATATAGGAAGATAGATGAGAGTTTAATAAAATAGAAGGAGGAAATGGAGAGAAGGGGAGAGGGCATTCCAGGCAGAAAGAATGGCAAGAGCCAAGGCACAGAAATGTGTGTGCCAGGAACAATAGACGTGTTTGGCTAAGGCACAGGAGACCAGTGAGAGCTTAGGCTAGAAAGAGAGGCTGGGCCCAAACTGGGTCAGTTGAATAAGAATACAAATGACCCAAATCTTGCCCATATTTCCTATAATTTAGAGCAGTATTTCCCTCATGCACACAGGGAAAGGGAGGCTTAGAGAAATTTGGTGACTCAGCTAGTCATTAGTAGACCAGTGTGGCTTTGATTGTCAGGAGTTTGAAAAGGTTCCTGGTTTAGCATACTTCCCAGGAGCTCAATATGACAACACCCGTAAAGGGACAGAGTTCATGATATATAGTAAAGACACTTCCTGTTCCAGTGTATGAACAAACAATGTACTGCCAGATTTTATTTTGGGGGCAGGGGAAATGGCTCAGAGAGAGTACTTTTCCTTTTGTCCCAAGGTATGGTAGGAATGGGTGTATACTAATGAAGGAAGGATGAGGAAGCAGGAGGGGGACCGAAGAACAGAAAGGTCAGTTTGTTTGATAAACAAGCTATGTTGAAGTATTTATTTGCAAAATTTCAGTTGCCATAGCAATTGGATGCTGCTCTTTCCATCGTTCCTCCTTTTATCCTTCGCATGGCCTTTAAAGTGGTTTCCCAGGCAGACGTAGTCCTTGCCGTTTATTTTAAAGAAGATTTTGGAACATTTCTTTCCATCTGCTTTTCCTTTTCTCTTTGTGACGTCTGGTCCAGCCATTCATCTGGGAAAAGCTGGATGGCACCAGCCATTTCAGGAGCAGGACCTTAGGATCAAAGGGACACTACCAAGACTGGTCTGAGTTGAAATGACTGGTTGCTGACTTCTAGAGCATCCCAGGATGTAAATAAGTGATAAGTGTAGGAATTAAGCAAGGTGTAGAATGGCTTTTATTTATTTATTTTTTTTGAGATGGAGTTTCACTTGTTGCCTAGGCTGGAGTGCAATGGTGCGATCTGGGCTCACTGCAACCTCTGCCTCCCAGGTTCAAGCAATTCTCCTGCCTCAGCCTCCCGAATAGCTGGAATTACAGGTATGCACCATCACGCCCGGCTAAATTTGTATTTTTAGTAGAGATGGGGTTTCTCCATGTTGAGGCTGGTCTCGAACTCCTGATCTCAGGTTATCTGCCCACCTCGGCCTCACAAAGTGCTGAGATTATAGGCGTGAGCCACCACGCCTGGCCTAGAATGGCTTTTTAAAACCCATGCAGGTTATAAACAGTATGGTCAAGGTCGGGTGTGGTGGCTCATGCCTGTAATCCCAGCACTTTGGGAGGCCAAGGTGGGTGGATCACTTGAGGTCAGGAGTTTGAGATCAGCCTGGCCAACATGGTGAAACCCCATCTCTACTAAAACTATGAAAATTAGACTGGGCGTGGTGGTTCATGCCTGTAATCCCAGCACTTTGGGGGGCCTAGGAGAGCGGATCACGAGGTCGGGAGATTGAGACGATCCTGGCTAATACGATGAAACCCCATCTCTACTAAAAATACAAAAACGTAGCTGGGTGTGGTGGCATGTGCCTGTAGTCACAGTTACTTGGGAGGCTGAGGCAGGAGAATCGCTTGAGCGCAGAAGGCGGAGGTTGCAGTGAGCCGAGATTGCACCACTGCACTCCAGCCTGGTGACAGAGTGAGACCCCATCTCAAAAAAAAAAAAAAAAAATTAGCCAGGTGTGGTGGCAGGCATCTGTAATCCCAGCTAGTTGGGAGGCTGAGGCAGGAGAATTGCCTGAACTCAGGAGGCAGAAGTTGCAGTAGCTGACATTGCGCCACTGCACTCCAGCCTGGGAAACAGAGCAAGACTCCATGTCAAAAAAATCCAAAAAACAAAAAACAGTATAGTCAAAATTCTCTGAACTCAGAGTGAGAATTTCCCCTTGTCAGGAGAGGACAACAATGATTATGAATATATCTTATCCCACTGAGTCCTCAAAACAACTCTGTGTGCCTATCATAGCTAATGTTTACCGAGCACTTACTTTTTTGTGCCACACACTTTTCAGACTGTGTGTCATCTCATCTAAGTCTTCACAAACACTTTTGCTGTGGATTTTTATTACCTTTATTTCAAAATGGAAGAAAAGAACATAAAGTTAATAATTATTGAACATGTGATATGTGCCAAGGCATTATGATAAGCACTTGATACGCATTTTCCCATGATAAACCTTTGAAGTAGGTCTGCATTTTTTTTTTTTTTTTTAAGATGGAGTCTTGTCCTGTCACCCAGTGGTGCGATCTCGGCTTACTGCAACCTCCACCTCCTGGCAGTGATTCTCCTGCCTCAGCCTCCCGTGTAGCTGGGATTACAGGCGCACACCACCCCACCCGGCTAATTTTTGTATTTTTAGTGGAGATGGGGTTTCGCTATGTTGGCCAGGCCAGTCTTGAACTCCTGACCTCAAGTGGTCCACCCGCCTTGGCCTCCCAAAGGGCTGGGATTACAGGTGTGAGCCACCACGCCCTGCCTGGTCTGTATTTTTTTGTTTGTTTGTTTGTTTTTAGAGACAGCATCTTGCTCTGTCACCTAGGTTAGAATGCAGTCGTGTGATCATATCTCAATGCAGCCTCAGACTCCTGGCTCAAGCAATCCTCCTGCCTTAGTCTCTGGAGTAGCTGGGACTAAAGGCGTGTGCCACCACGCCTGGCTAATGTTTTAAAATTTTGTCCTAGAGACATGGTGTCACTATGTTGTGCAGGCTGGTCTCAAACTTCTTAGCTCAGGCAATCCTTCTGCCTTGGCCTCCCAAAGTGCTGGGATTACAGGTGTGAACCATTGCACCTGGCCTGGTCTATATTTTACTGTGCCCAGCCTACGTCTGTATTTTATTGAGAGCAAATAGTTTGCTCAAGTCTACATAAGTAAGAAGAAGAAAAAGCAGGATTGAAAGCTAGTCTCTCTAATTACAAAGCCCATGAGCTTAAGCAGTCCAAAAATAGAAATGGAAGTTCAGAGAGTTTAAGGGACTTGCTCAAGATTACACAGCCCACAGTTGAAGAATGATATCTGAATCCAGGTTTGTCTGATTCCAAAATTGAAATGCTAACATTTTCTAGTAAGAAAATAATGAAAATAATTTGTCCTCTGATTTGGAGCTAAGTCCGAAACTAGAGCAATCTAACTGGGCTTTATTTCATTGTACTCTTTAGATATAGCTCCCCTGAAGTTAGTGTGTAAATCACTAGCCAGACTTTTTTATTTTTTTTTTGAGACGGAGTCTCGCTCTGTCGCCCAAGCTGGAGTGCAGTGGCCGGATCTCAGCTCACTGCAAGCTCCGCCTCCCGGGTTCACACCATTCTCCTGCCTCAGCCTCCCGAGTAGCTGGGACTACAGGCGCCCGCCATCTCGCCCGGCTAGTTTTTTGTACTTTTAGTAGAGACGGGGTTTCACCGTGTTAGCCAGGATGGTCTCGATCTCCTGACCTTGTGATCCACTCGCCTCGGCCTCCCAAAGTGCTGGGATTACAGGCTTGAGCCACCACGCCCGGCCTAGCCAGACTTTTTGATATCTGTCTACTACACTATAAACTTGCAGAACAAATGGTTCTTATTATAAACCTGTGTATCACCTAGTTAGGGGAAGGAGGCATTTAAAAAGAAGAGGAAGGGATGAGGCAGGCAGACACATAGGAAGAGAAGAAGAAAGTGAGGGACTAAAAATAGTAGTACAAGGGAAGAAATAAGATATAATATTCACTTTTTTTTTAGTAGATAGGGTCTTGCTATGTTGCCCTGACTGGACTTGAACTCCTGGGCTCAAGCAATCCTCCTGCCTTGGCCTTGGGACTTGAGTTGGGACTACAAGTGCATGACACTGCTGGCTGGAGTACTTACTTTTTTTTTTTTTTTTTTTGAGATGGAGTCTCACTCTGTCACCCAGGCTGGAGTGCAGTGACACGATCTCAGCTCACTGCAACCTCTGCCTCCCGGTTTCAAGTAATTCTCGTGCCTCAGCCTCCTAAGTAGCTGGGACTACAGGCATGTGCAACCATGGCTTTGCTAATTTTTTATTTTTAGTAGAGACGGGGTTTTCCATGTTGGCCAGGCTGGTCTCGAACTCCTGATCTCAAGTGATCAACCGACCTCAGCCTCCCAAAGTGCTGGGATTACATACATGAGCCACTGCGCCTGGCTAGGAGTATTTAATTCTTTAACTTCTAGGGCTAGAGGAGATGAACTTTTACTACCTACATTTTGTGAGTAAAACCAGAGTAGATTTTGTTACTAGCTGGTGACTGTTCTAACTCATTGCTTTTTATTTATTTTTATTTTTATTTATTTTTGAAACAGGGTCTTCCTCTATCACCTAGGCTGGAGTGCAGTGGCACGGTCATGACTCACTGCAGCCTTGACCCTCTGGCCTCAATTTTTTTTTTGTTTGTTTGTTTTTTGTTTTTTGTTTTGAGACGGAGTCTCGCTCTGTTGCCCAGGCTGGAGTGCAGTGGCCGGATCTCAGCTCACTGCAAGCTCCGCCTCCCGGGTTTACGCCATTCTCCTGCCTCAGCCTCCCAAGTAGCTGGGACTACAGGCGCCCGCCAACTCGCCCGGCTAGTTTTTTGTATTTTTAGTAGAGACGGGGTTTCGCCGTGTTAGCTAGGTTGGTCTCGATCTCCTGACCTCGCGATCCACCCGTCTCGGCCTCCCAAAGTGCTGGGATTACAGGCTTGAGTCACCGCGCCCCGGCCAATTTTTTTAATTTTTTATTTTTTTTGTAGAGATGAGGTGTCTTTATATTGTCCAGGCTGTTCTCTAACTCCTGGGCTCAAGTGATCCTCCCGCCTTGGCCTCTCAAAGTGCTGGCATTACACAGATGTGAGCCACAGTTCTCAGCCCTGAATCCTTTTCAAATTTTAATATGAAGATGAATCTCCTGGGAGGATCTTGTTAAATGCAGATTCTGATTCAGTAGGTCTAGGATGTGGAACGACATTCCTTCCTTCCTTCCTTCTCTCCTTCCCTCCTTCTCTCTCTTTCTTTCTCTCTGTCTCTCTCTCTCTCTCTTTCGACAGAGTCTCGCTCTATCGCCCACGCTGGAGTGCAGTGGCACTACCTTGGCTTACTGCAACTTCTGCCTCCTGGGTTCAAGCAATTCTCCTGCCTCAGCCTCCCAAGTAGCTGGGATTACATGCGCATGCCACTATGCCCAGCTAATTTTTGTATTTTTAGTAGAGACTAGGTTTTCCATGTTGGCTAGGCTGGTCTCCAACTCCTGACCTCATGTGATCTGCTTGCCTCAGTTTCCCAAAGTGCTGGGATTACAGGCGTAAGCCACTGCACCCGGTCATGTAGTTCTGACAGGATCCCAGGTGATACTGATAATACGGTCTGTGGAGTAGCAAGGCTCTAGCTTAAGTGTTGTGATTTATTTAAATTTGAATGTATCATAGACACTGTCATAGTTTGTTTGGGAAGCTATAGCAAAACACCTGATACTGGGTAATTTATAAAAACCAGAAATGTATTACTCACAGTTCTAGAGGCTTCCCAGCCCAAGATCAAGGTGCCAGCAGATTTGACATCTAGCAGGGGGCCCTGTTCCTCAGAAATGGCACCTTCTATATGTCCTCACATGGCAGAAGGGCAAAAAGCTCCCTCAGGCCTCCTTTATAAGGGTACTAATTCCATTCTCAAGGGCTTTGCCATTTTTTAAATTCTTTTATTTATTTTTATTTTTTAGAGACAGGATCTCACTCTGTTGCCAAGGCTGGAGTGCAGTGGTGCAATTATAGCTCATTGCAGCCTCAAACTCCTGGGCTCCAGTGATCCTCCCACCTCAGCCTCCTAAGTACCTGGGACTACAAGTATGAGCCACTTTGCCTGGTTAATTTTTAAAAATTTGTATTTATTTATTTATTTATTTTGTCCCAATAGAGTCTTGCTTCATTGCCTAGGCTAGAGTGCAGGGGCATGATCATGGCTCACTGTAGCCTCAACCTCTTGAGTTGAAGCAATTCTCCTGCCTCAACCTTCTGAGTAGCTGAAACTACATGTGCACACCACCATGCCTGGCTAATTTTTGTATTTTCTTGTAGAGACAGAGTTTTGCCATATTGCCCAGGCTGGTCTCGAACTCCTGGGCTCAAGTAATTCACCTGCCTGAGCCCCACAAAGTGCTAGAACTACAGGAATGAGCCACTTCATTGGGCCTAATTTTTTTGTGTCTTAGATGCAGGGTCTTGCTATGTTGCCCAGCTCATCTTGAACTTCCAGCCTCAAGCCATCTTCCCACCTCAGCCCCCTGAGTCGCTGGGATTATAGGCATGAGTCACCACACCCAGCTCCACCTCTTAATACCGTGACCTTAGGGGTAGCATTTCAACATATACTTTTTTTTTTTTTTCTTTGAGACAGAGTCTTGCTCTGTTGCCTAGGCTGGAGTGCAGTGGCGCGATCTCGGTTCATTGCAACCTCCGCCTCCCAGGTTCAAGCGACTCTCCTGCCTCAGCCTCCCCAGTAGCTGGGACTACAGGCGTGTGCCACCATGCCTGGCTAATTTTTTGTATTTTTAGTAGAGACGGGGTTTCACCATGTTAGCCAGGATGGTCTCGATCTCCTGATTTCATGATCTGCCCACCTTGGCCTCCCACAGTGCTGGGTTTACAGGTGTAAGCCACAGAGCCCAGCTCCCTCCTCCCATTTTTTTCTTTCTAACAGAATCCCAGTTTTATTAAGATATAGATATCTGAGACCTCCCTATCTCCAGGAGGTGAATTTTCACTGGGCTAAGCCAGTCAAGGTTTAGGCATGAGCATGTGATATAATTATATATTATATATATATGTATATATAATTACATATATATTATGGCTAATGATATATAAAAACAGGTCTGCTGTGGGGAGTGAGAATGTCTTTGAGGAAAGATTTTTCATGCTAGTAATAAGACACCTATAGAATGAAATGATTCTTCTTCTATTTCTTTTTCTTTTTCTTTTTTTTT
>NW_016816690.1:1335204-1343487 GCF_001698545.2 Rhinopithecus bieti
TATATATATGTATATATAATTACATATATATTATGGCTAATGATATATAAAACAGGTCTGCTGTGGGGAGTGAGAATGTCTTTGAGGAAAGATTTTCATGCTAGTAATAAGACACCTATAGAATGAAATGATTCTTCTTCTATTTCTTTTCTTTTCTTTTTTTTTGGGGGGGGGCAGAGTTTCACTCTTGTTGCCTAGGCTGGAGTACAATGGTGCAATCTTGGCTCGCTGCAAACTCTGCCTCCCGGGTTCAAGTGATTCTCCTGTCTCAGCGTCCCGAGTAGCTGGGAGTACAGGCATGCATCACCATGCCCGGCTTTTCGTATTTTTACTAGAGACAGGGTTTCACCACATTGGCCAGGCTGGCCTCGAACTCTTGACATCAAGTGATCCTCCCGCCTCAGCCTCCCAAAGTGTTGAGATTACAGGCGTGAGCCACTGCACCCAGCCTGAGCCTCAATTTTCTAATCCATTAACTGGTAATTCTGATGGCACCTACTTCATAGGGTAACTGTGACAATCAAGTAAGAAATAAATAGAAAATTCCTTGTATAGCATCTAAGATCTCTTCTGGTAGCTCTTATTAAATGGTAGAAATGTAATACTAAAGTATCACCCACTTATCCCCTTATGTAGCTTTCCGTAGAATTTTACTACCATAATTTGTTTAACTAGTTTCTTATTAAAGGGCACTTTTAGAAAGGAACTTACACGAAAACTCTCAGGACTTCAGAAGATAATAGTGGTCAAGTGTATTTGGCTTTGGTGTTGGGCAGATCTGTTCAAATCCCATCTCTATCATTTATTATCAGAGTAACTTTGGGTAAGTGACCTTAACCTCTCTCATCTTCAATTTTTTCATCTGGATTATGAAAATCATTAACCTATAATTTATTCTCATAATTTGCAGATTCTATATTTGTGAATTTGCTTACATGCCAAAATTTATTTGTAATCCCAAAATCAATACTCATGACGTTTTTGCACTCATTGCTTGACACTACAGAAGAGGAAAACATTTGAGCTGCCCATAATGCATGTCCCTAGCCAAGGTGGAACAAGGCAATGCTTTGCCTTCTTGTTTTAGCTCTCACACTGTAACGAGTATACTCTTTGTGGTCTATTTAGTGCCATGCTTTTTATATTTCTGTGCTTTTTACTGGTGATTTCACTGTTTAAAATGACCCCCAAGTGTATTGCTGAAGTTCTGTCTACAGTTCTTAAGTGCAAGAAAATTGTAATGGAGAAAAGATGGAAAAAAATATGTGTTAGATAAGCTTCATTCACCCATGAGTTATAATGCTGCTGGCCATGAGTTCAATGTTTTTATTTTTTAATTTTAATTTTAATTTTAATTTTTTTAGAGATGAGGTATCACTATATTGCCTAGGCGGGTCTCAAACTCCTGAGCTTAAGGGATCCTCCTGCCTCAGCCTCCCAAAGTGCTGGGATTACAGGCATGAGCCCCCACACCCAGCTATGGGTTTCATGTTAAGGAATCAACAGTATGTATTGAACATAATGTCTTTCATTGGCTGATGAAAATATTGTGATCAGAGGCTCGAAGGAACCTAACCTTGTGTATCCCTTAGGAGCAATGGCTTGCTATTCACTAATTCAGTGTTCATGGATACTTTATAAAATACAACTACTGCCAGGAGCCGTGGCTCACGCCTGTAATCCCAGCACTTTGGGAGGCTGAGGCGGGTGGATCACGAGGTCAGGAGATTAAGACCATCCTGGCTAACACAGTGAAACCCCGTCTCTACTAAAAATACAAAACATTAGCCAGGCGTGGTGACGGGTGCCTGCAGTCCCAGCTACACCGGAGGCTGAGGCAGGAGAATGGCGTGAACCCGGGAGGCGGAGCTTGCAGTGAGCTGAGATCGCGCCACTGCACTCCAGCCTGGGCGACAGAGTGAGACTCCGTCTCAAAATAAAATAAAATAAAATACAACTACTAAAAATAGGCCGGGCGCAGTGTCTCACGCCTGTAATCCCAGCACTTTGGGAGGCTGAGGCAGGTGGATCACCTGAGGTCAGGAGTTGAGACCAGCCTGGCCAACATGGCGAAACCCGGTCTCCAATAAAAATACAAAAAATGAGCCGGGCATGGTGGCAGGCGCCTGCAATCCCAGCTACTTGCGAGGCGGAGGCAGGAGAATTGCTTGAACCCAAGAGGCAGAGGTTGCAGTGAGCCGAGATCGCGCCGTTGCACTCCAGCCTGGACAATAGAATGAGACTCTGTCTCAAAACAAACAAACAAACAAAAAATACAACTACTAAACATTAACAATCATTCACTATCTCATACATAGTGTTGTTGCAGGGCTTAACTAAACTATTGCATGCAAGTGTTCAGCACTGTGCCTGGCAAATGGGAGTTAAGGACCAATGCAGAATTGTAGTAGAGGTTGGGGTGAGACTCGCTCTGGATATATTCTTGTCAGTTTGATTCTGACACTTATCCAGGTACCACATGGCTCAAAGCAAGAGTTTAAGTGAAAGCCATGAAGATCTAGAAACCTTACAAGAAAACTCTCAGGCTAAGCCAGTGGATTCCCACTGAGAAAGCTTCAAGCAGACCATTTCCTTGCAAATAACAGTTTACTTTCACAAAAATAGGTGACCTAGCTCATGATCATAATTAGCCCTCTGGAATTGAATGACAATTGCTAATGCGCGAATATAATTCTCTCCTTTCACTTTCCTATACTGGTGGGGAGTTTCTATTCTTCTTCTTCAGAATGTGCATTTTAATAGTAAAAATGCCACATTTTGTTGATTGTTACATGACATATATGCTTATGTAATATCATAAAAAGGGCAAGTATTGTACAGATGAAATAGAATGAATTTTCACAAGGGGTTCAGGAAGGAAATCCATTATTGTCATTTTGACGATGCTGAAACAAGGCCCAGCAATCAAGTTAAACAGTTAAGTGTCAGACCTGAGAAAGACCTGTGCTGCTGCCATCTGTGCTTTGTATCATTGCACTGTGCTCTGTTCTTATTGGGAAGCCTAGACATGCCTTTCCATAAGGGGTTGCACTGGTCTTCTCTCAGTTACCCCAAGGCTCCAAGCTTTTTTTCTATCTTAATGGCCTTTGTATATGCCATTTCTTTTCCTGGAATCCTCTTCTCCGTCCTTCCCCTAACTCTCCTTTTTTTTTTTTTTTACACGGAGTCTCGCTCTGTCACCCAGGCTGGAGTGCAGTAGTGTGATCTTGGCTCACTGCAACCTCTGCCTCCTGGGTTCAACCAGTTCTCTGCCTCAGCCTCCCAAGTAGCTGGGATTACAGGCGCCCACCACCACGCCTGGCTAATTTTTGTATTTTTAGTACACACAGGGTTTCATCATCTTGGCCAGGCTGTTCTTGAACTCCTGACCTCATGATCCACCTGCCTCGGTCTCCCAAAGTGCTGGGATTCCAGGCGTGAGCTACCGCGCCTGGTCCCTCCCCTAACTCTTATCTTTTGGGTCCTGGTTGAGTTGTCACTTACTCAGGGAGACTGTTTTGGTATCCCTCTCCTGCTCTACCTCCCTCATTCTCTTTCACAGTATTTTATACTTTCCTCCAGAGTACTCATCACAATTTGCAATTATATGTCTACTTGTGTGTGTATTTGTCTTCTCTACCAGGCTCTTAGCCCTATGCAGGCAGGGATACCATCTGTGTTTTTTTCTTTTTTTTTTTGTCTTTTTTTCTGTTGTTGTTTGTTTGTTTGTTTGTTTTGAGACAGGGTCTTGCTCTCTTACCCAGGCTGGAGTGCAGTGGCGTGATCTCAGCTCACTACAACCTCCACACCCACACTCCATGAGCTCCAGTGATCCTCCCACCTCACCTTAGCCTCCTGAGTATCTGGGACCACAGGTGTGCACCACCACACCACCATATCTGGCGATTTTTTTGTTTTTGTTTTTGTTTTGAGATGGAGTCTCACTCTGTCACCCAGGCTGGAGTGCAGTGGAATGATCCTAGCTCATTGCAGCCTCCACCTCTCGGGTTCAAGCAATTCTCCTGCTTCAGTCTCCCGAGTAGGTGGGATTACAGGCACCTGCCACCATGCCCAGCTAATTTTTTGTATTTTTAGCAGAGATGGGATTTCGCCATGTTGGCCAGGCTGATCTCGAATTCATGACCTCAGGTGATCCACTGCCTCAGCCTCCCAAAGTGCTGGGATTACAGGTGTGAGACACTGCACTCGGCCTATTTTTTTTGTATTTTTAGTAGGATCTCACCCTGTTGCCCAGGCTAGTCTCAAACTGATGAGCTCAAGTGATCCACCCGCCTCGGTCTCCCAAAGTGCTGGGATTACAGGTGTGAGCCACTGCGCCCGGCCCCCTATCTGCTTTGTTCTTCATGTTAACCCAGTGCCTAACACACTGCTGCATGCTGCATGTATACCAGGCTTTTAAATACATATTAATTGAGAGGATGAATGAATGAATGAATGAATGAAATGTTGTTTATCACATGCTACTCTGGTAAAGGATAGCTTGGGGTGGAAATAAATATTACTAACAATATTTAAATGATTGATGTTGGGTTTAAGCATCCTCTACTGTCACCCCATCTCTACCCTCACCATTAAGTAGCATTTGTCTACCACATCTAATCTCCTAGTGCCAAGCCCTAATCTCCATATATTTAGAGACTAGTTTTTGGAATAGATACATGTACCGAGACTGATTCAGTTTACAGGATTTTAGGCTTAGAGGTTCTTACTGAAATAAAGTTTGATTTCATATTATTCTGGATTAACTCCAGGCATTCACCATTCAATGTGAATAATTCAATGTTGTTCTGGAGTAACTCTAAGGCATTCACCATGCAAAGGAAAAGACATTTGTTTTGTTTTGCTAAAACTGAACTTAAACTATATGAAAGACACAGCTGCATTTATAGATAATTTTGTGCATTTTAGGTATCCAAGAGTGGGCATTATTTTGGATGGACATAACTTTTTATTTTATTTTATTTTATTTATTTATTTATTTTTTGAGATGAAGTGTGACTCTGTTGCCCAAGCTGGAGAGCAGTGGCATGATCTCGGCTCACTGCAACCTCCAGCTCCCGGGTTCAAGCGATTTTCCTGCCTCAGCCTCCCGAGTAGCTGGGACTACAGGCATGCGCCACCATGCCTGGCTAATTTTTATATTTTTAGTGGAGACAGGGTTTCACCATGTTGGCCAGGCTGGTCTTGAACTCCTGACCTCAAGATCCACCCACCTCAGGCTCCCAAAGTGCTGGGATTACAGGTGTGAGCCACCGCGCCTGGCCTAAATAATATATTATTTCTATTTGTAAATATATCGTACCAACTTTGTATTATATAGTTTAACTAATAATGTATTTTTTCTAATTGTAAAAACAAGTATGCTCTTTGTAGAAATTTTAGAAGATGCAGAAAAGCATGAAGGAGAAGCAAAAAGTAGAAAGAAACAAAAAATATCACTCAGAATCTCATCATTAGAGATTATCCTTGCTAACATTTTGGTATAGTTTCTCTCAGCCTTATTTCTTTTCTTTTCTTTTCTGTCTCTCTGTCTTTTGTTTTTTTGAGACAGGGTCTTGCTTTGTCACCCAGGCTAGAGTACAGTGGTGCAATCATGGCTCACTGCAGCCTCAATCTCCTAGGCACAAGCGATCCTCTCCACTCAGCCTCCTGAGTAACTGGGAATGCAGGCACATGCCACCATGCCTGACTAATCTTTTTTTTTTTTTTTTTTTTGAGACAGAGTCTCACTCTATCTCCCAGGCTGGAGTGCAGTGGCAACCATCTCAGCTCACTGCAACTTCCATCTCCAGGGTTCAAGTGATTCTCATGCCTCAGCCACCTGAGTAGCTGGAATTCTAGGCGCATGCCACCACGCCTGGCTGATTTTTGTATTTTTAGTAAAGATGGGGTTTCACCATGTTGGCCAGCCTGGTCTCGAACTCCTGACCTCAAGTGATCCCCCTACCTTGGCCTCCCAAAATGCTGGGATTACAAGCATGAGTCACCATGCCCAGGTGCCTGGTTAATTTTTTACATTGTTTGTAGAGACACAGTTTCACCATGTTGCCCAGACTGGTCTCAAACTCCTGTGCTCAAGCAGTTTGCCCAAATCAGCCTCTTAAAGTGCTGGTGTGAGCCACTGTGCCTGGCCAGCTCAGCCTTATTTCTATGTGTATGTTTGGGTAGGTGCACACGTATATTTATAATAGTTATCACCTGTAATTCCAGCACTCTGGGAGGCCAAAGTGGGCGGATTGTTTGAGGCTAGAAGTTGGAGACCAGCCTCGCCAACATGGTGAAACCCCATCTCTCCTAAAAATACAAAGAATTAGCCGGGCATGGTGACACATGCCTGTAATTCCAGTTACTCAGGAAGTTGAGGCACGAGAATCTCTTGAACCAGGGAGGTGGAGGTTGCAGTGAACCGAGATCACACCATTGCACTCCCAGCCTGGGTGACAGAGTGAGGCTCTGTCTCAAAAAAAAAAAATAATAATAATAATCACATACATAAGGATATACTAGTTATTTACTGAATATGCCAGGAAACTTCATTTCCTTTTTAAACATGTTACCTCTTGTAATCCTCTCAATAGTTATATGGGAAGATGTTTTTATTCTTACTTTACAAATGAGTAAACGGAGGCTGAAAGTATCCATTTATTTGCTTAAGATCATGTCATTAGTAAATGGTAGATCTGAGATGTAAATCTAGATCTAAAAGTCTATAATCTCAATCATTATGCTATATAGCTGCGTGTACATTTCCATGTTTTAAATCAAACTGGAATTACCATAGAAATAGTTTTGTTTTGTTTTGTTTTTAGATGGGGTCTTGCTCTGTTGCCCAGGCTAGAGTGAAGTGATGCAGTCACAGGTCACTGCAGCCTCAACCTCCTGGGCTCAAGCAATCCTCCCACCTCAATTTCCCAAGTAGGCCGGGCGTGGTGGCTCATGCCTGTAATCCCAATACTTTGGGAGGCCAAGGTGGGCAGATCACCTGAGGTGCAGAGTTAGAGACGAGCCTGACAAACATGGTGAAACCCCGTCTCTACTAAAAATACAAAAATTAGCCCAGTGTAGTGGTGGGCGCCTGTAATCCCAGCTACCTGTGAGGCTGAGGCAGGAGAATTGCTTGAATCTGGGAGGTGGAGGTTGCAGTGAGCAGAGATCACACCATTGCAGGAGAATTGCTTGAATCTGGGAGGCGGAGGTTGCAGTGAGCAGAGATCACACCATTGCACTCCAGCCTGGTGACAGAGCGAGACTCCCTCTCCAAAACAAACAAACAAGCAAATAAAAAAACAGTCTCCTGAGTAGCTGGGACTGTAGGCACACACCACCATGCCTGGCTAATTTTTTGTATTTTTTTCTAGAGATGAAGTTCCAGACCAGCTCAGGCTGGTCTGGAACTCCTGGGCTCAAGCAATCCGCTTGTCTCAGCCTCCCAAAGTGCTGAAATTACAGGTGTGAGCCACCGTGTCTGGCTCTTACAGCATTTCACATGTTTTACTAACTTAATTTTCATGATTTTATTATCTATAAGATTAAGGAAATAATAAATGAATGAATAGGATATTGTTTATCATGCACACACACTGGTAAAGCTTAGATTGAATAGATGTTCTGATGTTTGAGACTATTTTAATCATCTTAATTTTTTTTATATTCTGTGTGACTTTCTCTTTTTCTTGTCTCTCTCTTTTTTTTTTTTTTTTTTTTTTTTGAGATAGAGTCTCGCTCTGTCACCCAGGCTGGAGTGCAGTGGTGCGATCTTGGCTCACTGCAACCTCTGCCTCCCAAGTTCAAGCAACTCTCCTGCCTCAGCCCCCCCAAGTAGCTGGGACTACTGGTGCGAGCCACCACGCCCAGCTAATTTTTTGTATTTTTGGAAGAGACAGGTTTCACTGTGTTAGCCAGGATGGTCTCAATCTCCTGACCTCGTGATCCACCTGCCTGGGCCTCGTGAGCCGCTGCACCCAGCCTTTTGGCTCTTTCTATATGAACTGTTTTCTTTGTCTTTAAAATGCTGTCTACTGCTTCAAAAGATAATCATCTTGGTTTTATTCTAAAAGTGCTTACCTTTAAATTTTAAAAAACCCCATCTATTTTCAGTATTAAAATGAAATAGCACCTCTTCATTTATCCTGTATATGATTGGGATATTTAAGACACTTTTATTTTCCCTCATTTTTACCTCCCACTCCCAACCCTCCCAGCTTGGTTTTATTAATGTTATTTGTCCTTTTAAACCTTTATTATCCCTCTTGGAAAAGACAT
>NW_016816690.1:1345241-1350663 GCF_001698545.2 Rhinopithecus bieti
AAAAAGGGTTGCAGAATTCGAAGGCCAGCCTGCCTTTTTTTCCTTAGGGATAATTTTTTTTTTTTTTTTTTTTGAGACAGTCTTGCTCTGTCACCTGGCACGATCTTGGCTCACTGCAGTCCGCCTCCTGGGTTCAGCGATTCTCATGCCTCAGTCACCTGAGTAGCTGAGACTACAGGCGCGCACCACTATGCCGGGCTAATTTTTGTATTTTTAATAGAGATGGTTTTCACCACGTTGGCCGGCTGGTCTCAAAATCCTGGCCTCAAGTGATCTGCCCACCTCGGCCTCCCAAGTGCTGGGATTACAGATGTGAGCCACTGTGCCCGGCCTATAGCATCTTTTCATAGTCCTATGATTTTTCTACTTTGTTCTTTTTTTTTTTTTTGAGACAGTCTCACTTTGTCACCCAGGCTGTAGTGCAGTGACACAATCATGATTCGTTGTGGCCTCTACCTTCCTGGCTCAAGTGATCCTCCCACCTCAGCCTTCTAAGTAGCTGGGATGTAGAGACAGAGTGTCGTTATCTTGCCCAGGATGGTCTAGAATTCCTGGCCTCAAGTGATCCTCCTGCCTCAGCCTCCCAAAATGCTGGGATTACAGACATGAACCACTGAGCCTGACTACCATTTGCTCATCTTAACATAAAGAGGTCTATGCTTGTCCACCTTTCGATAATACTTAAATGAGGATTGCGGAGAGTTCTGTTAGAAACTGGAATGTAACTGGACGTGGTGGTGCACGCCTGTAATCCCAGCACTTTGGAGGGCTGATCTTTTGAGGCCAGGAGTTCGAGACCAGTCTGACCAGCATGGTGAAACCTAGTCTCCACTAAAAACACAAAAATAGCCATGCGTGGTGGCGCATGCCTGTTAATCCCAGCTACTCAGGAGGCTGAAGCAGGAGAATTGCTGGAACCTGGGAGGTGGAGGTTGCAGTGAGCTGAGACTGTGCCACTGCACTCCAGCTTGGGCAACAGAGCAAGACTGTCTAAAAAAAAAAGAACTGGAATGGGTCTTAGTATATCCCCTATCTTCCCTTTCCACTGCCCTCACCTAGTCTTCAACCCTGAGTAATGGGGTGTTCATAGAACTCTAATGGGGTGATAAGATATTTTATAGAAGTAGAATCTTGAGCTGACCTCTCCTTCTAATTGGGACCTTCCACATTCTAACTAGCAGAAATTCCTCAAAGTTTCTGGCATATGGAAAATTTTCCCTCTATTTTTATTCCTTTGATCATTTCAATGTGAATTTAGAATGAGGCAATTTAGAAGTCTGTCCTCACAAAGCCATTTTATTTAAACCACAAAATAACATTTTTTTCTGTGTGAAGAAAGTTAGAAAAAAATGCTCAAGACTCATAATTATATGTAGTTTTAACATTTTTTCATAAAAGGTTTCAAATCCCTTGGGAAGCTACATGGTCTAGTGGGAACTGAGAGAATGGATTCTGATTGTGGTATGTAATTTCACTGCAGCTTTGAACAAACCATTTGAACTTTAGATTCTCTAATCTTAGATTTTGTTACGTCATAGTGTGACAGAGAAAGCATTACGAAAAAAATAAATGTGGAAGCTCTTTGAACTGTTCAAAGATAGACAATAAGGAAATCTGAGGACTTTTTGTTATTGTTCGAATGCTATTATAGCTTTGAGCACTTTCAAGCTAGCCCAAAGAGTGTGTGCCTGAGGGATAGTAGATGAGGCCTGGTTGCTGGGAAGCCCTGGTATGCAAAACAGCTCTGAAGTATAGTTGGGGTAGAGACACTGCTTTGGACACTGTCATCTTGTATAAGATTCAAGAGAGTGGTAAATGTAGTCTCACTTTTTTGTTAGGTGAAATTACTATACCAGATTTATTTGAAATTAGTTTGCCTCCCCTCTTTATGGAAATGAAGGTCTCTTGGTGGGTTAATTATGCCTCTGTAAACAACTTTCGTACTTCTGACCAGCACAGGCCACAGATGTTGTCTATTTTTGTGAGATGATTTGAAAGTGTGCAAAAAGAAACATCTGTATAGTTATCTCAGAAGTTAGTTTAAAGAAAATATCTTATTGTGCCAGGTAAAACTTTTCTGTTCTACCCCCCTTATGCTATTAATCCTTCCTGTATTTTATGATTCAGTTGTTAAATGAAATTTCTATAAGATTCAGTATGGAATTTTCCTAATCATGGGAAAAGATATTATCTTCACTAAGATCCATGACACTGCAGCTATTTCTGCACTATGGAGATAAGTGGCTCTCTCTGTCATTAGTCTTAGACATGTGACTTTTTAGAAGTGATGGACATGAAATGAAGGAATAAGAATTTCTTCCTTATGGCTAGGCTCAGTGGCCCACGCCTATCAGCACAGCACTCTGGGAGGCCGAGGCGGGTGGATCATTTGACTCCAGGAGTTTGCAACCAGCCTGGGCAACGTAGAGAGATCTCATCTCTACAAAAATAGAAAAAATCAGCCAGGCATGGTGGCATGTGCCTCTAGTCCCCGCTACTCAGGAGGCTGAGGTGTGAGGATCACCTGAGCCTGGGGAGGTGGAGGTTGCAGTGAGCTGTGACTGCCCCACTGCACTCCAGCCTGGACAACAGAGTGAGACCCTGTCTCAAAAAATTCTTTTTTCTTCCTCTACACAACGTTGTGCAAATGCATCACACTTGTAACCTACAGGCCAAAACAGAATAGGGCAACTTAATTGTTCAACAAGTGATTAAATACCTGTTGTATGCTAGACACTGCACTAGGAGCTAGATATACATAAACAGACAACACATAGTTTCCAGGGAGGAAAATTAATCAAATATATTAATTACATAAGGTGTTATGAAGAAAATGTATAGGATACAATAAATGCAAATAAGAGTAGGAGAGGCAAGAAATACTTTGACAAGACAGGAAGGAAAAGATTATTTGAAGTGGCACTTAAATCAAGCCTTAAGAAGAGGAGGAATGTACTATGGGAAGAGCAGAATAAACAGAATGTGCTAAGGCTCTGACTTGTGCAAAGACGTAAAAGTCATGATGAATGGTGGTGACACAGTGGTTGAGCAGAGAGTGAGATAAAATAAGGTTAGAGTGGAATGGAGTGATTAGATTCATGTTTTCAGATTACTCCATGTGTTTTGTGGGGGAATGGGTAGGAGTTGGAGAATGAAGGTAGATAGGATGACACCAAGATTGAGGGGGGAACAAAAGAATGAAAGTAGAGAGACCTATCGGGAGACTATTGTAGCTTAGACTAGGATGTAGAGGAGGTAGAAGGAAGAAAATCCAATTAGTATATATTTGTAAGTAGAGTTGATAGATCTTATCAATGAACTAGTTGAAGGGGTGGAAGAAAAAGAAGAAACAAATATGACTCCCAACTTTCTGGAGCAAGTCACTGGGGAATGGTGGTATCATTACAGATGGTGAAGATCAGAGAGAAAGGGATTTGGAGAAGAAAAACTAAGAGTTTTTTGTTTGTTTGGTGGTTTTGTTTTGTTTTGTTTTGTTTTGAGATGGAGTTTTGCTCTTGTCACCCAGGCTGGAGTACAGTAGCACGATCTTGGTTCACTGCAACCTCTGTCTCCCGGGTTCAAGTGATTCTCCTGCCTCAGCCTCCTGAGTAGCTGGAACTACCGGCGCGTGACACTAAGCTGGGCTAATTTTTGTATTTTTAGTAGAGACGGGGTTTCACCATGTTGGCCAGGCTGGTCTCAAATCCTGACCTCAAGTGGTCTGCCCACCTCAGCCTCCCAAAGTGCTGGGATCATAGGCATGAGCCACGGCAGCTGGCCAGAGTTTGGTTTTGGACATGATAAATTTGAAATGCTTGTGATGTATCTAAAAAGATATCACAGCTGGACAGGTGCATGTCTGGAGCTCAGAGGAGAGGACTGGGGACATATACTAGGAGTGAACACTACTGGGATAATATTTTAGCCCTGGAAATGGGTAAGATCTCCTAGGAAGACAATGTAGAGAGTAGAAAAGAGAGTGCATACCAGCACCAATGAGAGGGTAGGGGAAAAAAGGAAAGAAAAGAAATCCCAGAATTGAGCCTGGAGAACTAACCAGGTGAACAGTTACGTTACTGAAAAGAAATGCTGAAAGAAATTAAGAGGAGCACGTGGTTTAGAGAGGAAGTTGATGATTTATGTTTGGAACTTGACAAGTTTGGGGTCCTAACTGGGTTCCCATTGTTCCTAATACGGTGCCTGAGCAAAATATATAGGTCCCTTTTCAAATGTTCATGCTACATTTATAGTTTATTTTATGATTCAGTCTTATTGTATCTCCATGAATTTTCAGAATAAAACATCCCTAATCACTCCTGAGTTGGAGTTTGGAATGAGAGAAAACAACTTTACTAAGATCCATGACGCTGCAGCTGTTTCTGAATTATGCTGCTAAATGGCTCTCTATTTCACCAATCTTAGACAACAAGCAGCTATTTTATTTTAGTAATGGACATGAGATGAAGAATGAAGGATTTGTCCAATGTTGAGCAAATGCACTTTGCTGGCAGCACAGAAACTGAGGAGAACACAGTGGTAATAGACATATATTGAGCATCTACCATGTGCCAGGCACTGTGCTAGGCTCTGGGGATAATTTAGAACATGACAGACAAGTATAGGAGCTTACAGACTAGTAAGGGAGATGGAAAAAGTTAACTTACAAATAAAATAACTACAAATTTTGGTGAGTGGAGTGAAAGAAATACAGGAAATAACCGGGGGATGGTACTTAGGGTTTGGATAGGTTTTTTTTTTTTTCTTTTTTTTTAAGTTATACTTTAAGTTCTAGGGTACATGTGCACAACGTGCAGATTTGTTACATATGTATACATGTGCCATGCTGGTGTGCTGCACCCATTAACTCATCATTTACATTAGGCATATCTCCTATTGCTATCCCTCCCCACTCCCCACACCCCACGACACGCCCCAGTGTGTGATGCTCCCCACCCTGTGTCCAAGTGTTCTCATTGTTCAATTCCCACCTATGAGTGAGAACATGAAGTGTTTGGTATTTTGTCCTTGCAATGGTTTGCTGAGAATGATGGTTTCCAGCTGCAGCCATGTCCCTACAGATGACATGAACTCATCCTTTTTTATGGCTGCATAGTATTCCATGGTGTATATGTGCCATATTTTCTTAATCCAGTCTATCACTGATGGACATTTGGGTTGGTTCCAAGTCTTTGCTATTGTGAACAGTGCCACAATAAACATATGCGTGCATGTGTCTTTATAGCAGCATGATTTATAATCCTTTGGGTATATACCCAGTAATGGGATGGCTGGGTCAAATGGTATTTCTAGTTCTAGATCCTTGAGGAATCACCACACTGTCTTCCACAATGGTTGAACTAGTTTACAGTCCCATCAACAGTGTAAAAGTGTTCCTATTTCTCCACATCCTCTCCAGCACCTG
>NW_016816690.1:1354246-1364554 GCF_001698545.2 Rhinopithecus bieti
AAATAAATAAATAAATAAATAAATAAAAATATAAAATATAAATATAAATAAAATTGGCTGCACATGGTGATAATAAAATAGGTGGACTTTTAGTCAGTTTTGCTATTATTCTAAAATTCTCTATAGATAATGACTTTATAGTGGGCTGAATGTTGGCACCTAGAAAGATATGTCCATGTCCTAATCCCGCAAACCTATGGATGTCACGTCATATGGCAAAAGAGTTAATACCACCTTATGTGAAAAGATGTGATGAGGGACTTTTAGAATAGGAGCTTGTCCTGGATTATCTGGGTGGTCCTTAAATTCAATGACAAGTGTCTGTAAGAGTGAGTCAGAGGGAGATCTGATGGACAGAAGAAGTGACAATGGTCTGCAAATTCAAGATAGAGGACATGGTTGGATGAATGGATGGATGGAAGGATAGATGGATATATAGAGGGAGAAACATTTACTAAATAACTGACAAATGGTAAATCTGTTTTTACCAAGCGGCTGTGGAAATTTCCATGCTGTACTGCTAAGTTAACCATGATTTTTCTTTTGATACATAACAGTGACTTTGATCTAAACAGTTTCATTTTACCTTTTAGACATAACTTTCATGCTTGACAAAATGCTCCATAAGTATTCATATCTCTTTACTTTGTCTTAAAATAAATTTTTTAAGGAGAGGCATATTTTATTTAATTTTTATTTATTTATTTATTTATTTTTTGAGATGGAGTCTCGCTCTGTCACCCAGGCTGGAGTGCAGTGGCCGGATCTCAGCTCACTGCAAGCTCCGCCTCCCGGGTTCACGCCATTCTCCTGCCTCAGCCTCCCTAGTAGCTGGGACTACAGGCGCCCGACACCGCGCCGGCTAATTTTTTGTATTTTCAGTAGAGACAGGGTTTCACCGTGTTAGCCAGGATGGTCTCGATCTCCTGACCTCGTGATCTGCCCGCCTCGGCCTCCTAAAGTGCTGGGATTACAGGTGTGAGCCACCGCGCCCGGCCTTATTTTATTTTTGAGACGGAGTCTCACTCTGTTGCCACACTGGAGTGCAGTGGCGCAATCTCGGATCACGGCAACCTCTGCCTCCCGGGTTCAAGCGATTCTCCTGCCTCAGCCTCCCAAGTAGCTGGGACTACAGGCGCACGCCACCACGCCCAGCTAATTTTTTGTATTTTTAGTAGAGACAGGATTTCACTATGTTGGCCAGGATGGTCTCGATCCCTTTTTTCTTTTCTGAGACGGAGTCTCACGCTGTCGCCCAGGCTGGAGCGCAGTGGCACTATCACAGCTCACTGCAAGCTCTGCCTCCCGGTTTCATGCCATTCTCCTGCCTCAGCCTCCTGAATAGCTGGTACTGCAGGCACCAGCCACCACGCCCAGCTAATTTTTTTGTATTTTTAGTAGAGACAGAGTTTCAACGTTAGCCAGGATGGTCTCGATCTCCTGACCTCATGATCTGCCCACCTCAGCCTCCCAAAGTGCTGGGATTACAGGCATGAGCCACCGCACCTGGCCTGGATCTCTTGACCTCATGATCTACCCGCCTCGGCCTCCCGAAGTGCTGGGATTACAGGGGTGAGCCACCGTGCTCGGCCGGATATTTTATTTTTTAAATATTAATTAATTAATTAATTTTTGAGACAGGGCCTTGCTCTGTTGCCCAGGCTGGAGTGCTGTGGTGCGATCATAGCTCACTGCAGCCTTGATCTCCCAGGCACAAGTGATCCCTGGACTCAAGCAATCCTCCCACCTCAACCTCCTGAGTAGTTGGGACCACAGGCATGCAACACCATGCCTGGCTAATTAAAAAAGATTTTTCTTTTCAGAGACAGGGTCTCACTATGTTATTCAGGCTGGGTCTCGAACTTCTGAGCTTAAGCAATCCTCCTGCCTCAGCCTCCACAAGAGTTGTGATTACAGGCATGTGCTACTGTGTCTGGCCTCTTATTTATTTATTGAGACAGAGTCTCCCTCTATTGCCAGGCTGGAGTGCAGTGGCGTGATCTCGGCTCACTGCAACCTCTGCCTCCCTGGTTCAAGCGATTCTCCTGCCTCAACCTCCTGAGTAGCTGGGACTACAGGTGTGTGCCACCATGCCCAGTTAATTTTTGTATTTTTAGTGGAGACGGGGCTTCACCATGTTGGCCAGGATGGTCTCACTCTCCTGACTTTGTGATCTGCCCACCTCAGCCTCCCAAAGTGTTGAGATTTCTGGCATGAGCCACTGTGCCTGGCCTCTTTTCTTATTAATACTTTTTAGTTTTAAGTCAATATTATGCAAGTAAGAATTTTTTTTTTTTTTTTTTTTTTTTTGAGATGGAGTCTTGCTCTGTCACCCAGGCTGGAGTGCACTGGAGTGATCTTGGCTCACTGCAAACTCCACCTCCCAGGTTCAAGCAATTCTCTGCCTCAGCCTCCCAAGTAGATGGGATTACAGGCGCCCGCCACCATGCCAGGGTAACTTTTGTATTTTTAGTAGAGACGGGGTTTCACCATGTTGGCCACGCTGGTCTTGAACTCCTGACCTCATGGTCCACCCGCCTTGGCCTCCCAAAGTGCTGGGATTACAGGCGTGAGCCACTGCGTCTAGCAGCAAATAAGGCTTTACAATATAATTACATTGAAAGATAAATAAATAAATTACAGAAGAGGCTGAGGGCTAAATTTACTTTGGGAACAGATTATCTGTCAAAAAAAAAACTTTTCATTTTGGGAGGCTGAGGCAATTGGATCACGAGGTCAGGAGATCAAGACCAGGCTGGCCAACATGGTGAAACCCTGTCTGCACGTAAAAATAATCAAATAAATAAGCCAGGCGCGCGTGGCTTGGTGCCGGTTAATCCCAGGCTACTCAGGTAAGGACTGAAGCGCTTAGAATTGCTGTGACCTGGGAGATGGAGTTTGACCAACGAGCCGAGATCCAGCCACTGCACTCCAGGCCGTGGGTGACAGAACGAGAGTACATCTTGGGAAAAAAAAAAAAAGTTACATGTTCACAGGAGGGTTGCAAAAAACATTATAGGGAATTCCTACGTACCCTTCCTCCAGCCTCATGCAAATGTTGACTTTTTTTTTTTTTTTTTTTTTTTTTTTTGGGAGACGTGTCTCCTCTGTCGCCCAGGCTGGAGTACAGTTGGCCACTACTTGACATCACTGCCTGTCTCCCGGGTTCAAGCAATTCTCCTACCTCCGCCTCCCGAGTAACTGGGTTTACAGGTGTATGCTACCATGCCTGGCTTTTATTATTTTATTTGATTTTATTTTTAATAGAGATGAGGGGTCTCATCATGTTGGCCAGGCTGGTCTCGAACTCCTGACCTCAAGTGATCGGCCCACCATGGCCACCCAAAGTGATGGGATTACAGGCATGAGCCACCGTGCCCAGCCAAATGTTGACATTTTACACAGCTATAACACAATATTAAAATCAGGCAGTTGAGACTGGTATAATCCATAGAGCTTATTCAGATTTTACCTGTTACACATGCACTTATTTGTGTGTGTCTGTGTCTGTGTGTGCATTATCTTTTTGCAGATACTGCACTGAGAAATTAAGTCATCTAGTTCTTTTCTTTTCTTTTTTTTTTTAAGTCATCTAGTTCTTAAGGTACACAGGTATGTATTTTAATAGAACTATAGAATTTGATGCTGTGTTGGGAGAAATGCTTCTTACACCAAAATTTGCTTATACACAAGTAACGTAGCCCAAGTTATCTGCCTGGCCCATGTATGCATTTTTTTTCAAGTATGCATTCTATATTGTCACTTCTGCTGCCCAGAGCAGCCTCCTAACTTCTCAGGTAGGCCATCTCAAGGCAGAACTATAGTCCTGGGTCTGGTCATAAGTTCAGGTTCGGATACTGACTAGCATTAGGGACATGGAATCACAGTAACCCAAATCACAAGTCTAGCAAACGACAAAATTCAAGCATATAAAAATATTTATTAATGTAATAAATGATGAGGAATACCTGTGTGCTGGTTAGTATACTTTCTCTCCTTGTAGATAACTCATATATGAAATAAAATTACATTCAGAATATAGTGATGACATCAGAGCAAGCAGAGTAAGTTTGATGAATGTTTTTATACCTGTAGTAGGGTATGACCCCTGTGAGATGACCCCCAGTGATCCCTGCCTTCGACTATTTACAGCTTGTGTGATCCCTTCCCCTTGTATATAGGTTGGACTGACTCAATTTTTTTCCCCCCCAGAGGGAGTCTCGCTCTGTCGCCCAGGTTGGAGTACAGTGGTGAGATCTCAGCTCACTGAAACCTCTGCCTCCCACGTTCCAGTGATTCCCCAGCCTCAGCCTCCCAAGTAGCTGAGATTACAGACATGCGCCACCATGCCCAGCTGATTTTTGTATTTTGGTAGAGACAGGGTTTTACCATGTTGGCCAGGCTGG
This sequence comes from Rhinopithecus bieti, assembly GCF_001698545.2. Taxonomy (NCBI): domain Eukaryota; kingdom Metazoa; phylum Chordata; class Mammalia; order Primates; family Cercopithecidae; genus Rhinopithecus; species Rhinopithecus bieti. Next base: position 1,358,653 of record NW_016816690.1, read on the forward strand.
TCTCGAACTCCTGGCCTCAAGCAATCCACCTGCCTTGGCCTCCCAAAGTGCTGGGATTATAGGCATGAGCCACCATGCCCAGCCTAAATAACTCACTTCTACCAAATGGATGTAGAAGTATTAATAACACTATGCCACTTCAGAGATTAGGTTACAAAAAGACAGTAGCTTCTACTCTTGTTCTTTGCTCTGAGGAAAGACAATTGGTATGTTGTGAGCTGCCCTATGGAGAAACTTTCAGTGAAAAGTCGTGAGGAACTGAGTTATTCAGTCCGACACCTCAACTAAGTCCTTCTAACAATGGGTGAGCTTGGAAGTAGATCTCCCACTGATTTCATGAGTGACCCTGAGCTAGAGGCACCCAGCTAATCAGCACCCAGATTCCTGACTCACAGAAACTGTGAGACAATCAGTGTTGTTTTAAGGCACTAAGTTTTGGGGTAAATTGTTAGTAGCAATAACTAACAATACCAATCATACGATGTGAAATACTAATTTGAAGCATTAAAATAGAATAGAGGAAGGAAATAAAATCAATAGGCTGTAGTTTTGTGGGTTTGGTTTTTTTTTGTTTTTTTGTTTTTTGTTTTGAGACATGGTCTCATTCTGTCACCCAGGCTAGAGTACAGTGGTGTGATCATGGGTCACTGCAGCCTCCATCTCATGGGCTCAAGTGATCCTCCTACCTCAGCCTCCTAAGTAGCTGGGACTACAAGCACACACCACTATGCCCAGCTAATTTTTTTTTTTTTTTTTTTTTTTTAAGAGATAAGTTTTCACCACGTTGCCCATGCTGGTCTTGAACAGTTAGGCTCAAGCAATCCACCTGCCTCCATCTCCCAAAGTGTGGGATTACAAGTGTGAGCCGCCATGCCTGGCCAATAGGTTGTAATTTTTTTATAGCTTCTTAGACATCAAATCATACTGACTAGATTCTTATTAGTGGCTAATTTAATCCAGTTTATGTTGAGTCTTACTAGTTTTACTTTCAGGGATCACCTTTAGACAAACTTCTGGATGCATCTAACTATTGATTCTAACATACTGCATACACCTACTGACAACTAAATATTTATTGATTCATTCATACATAAATTCATCATGTCTTCTAGAGATTTAAAATGGCATCCAAAATGGCATACTAATTTCCTTGGTCTTTACTTTATTTGCAGGTTTTTGCTCGTCACCCAGGCTGGAGTGCACCAGGCTGGCACGATCATAGCTTGCTGCAGCCTTGAACTCACGGGCTCAAGTGATCCTCCCACCTCAGTCTCTCAAGTAGCTAGAACTACAGGTACAGGCCGCCACATCTGGCTAAAAAAAAGTTTTTTGTAGAGAAGAATCTCACTGTGTTGCCCAGGCTAGTCTTGAACTCTTCGTCTCATGTGATCCTCTCACCTCAGCCTTGCCAAACGCTGGGATTACAGGTGTGAGCTACCACGCCCAGCCCCTTGGTCTTTATTTTAGATTAATGTTTATAAGACAGTTGAAAGCTGAATTCATTCTTTAAAAACAACGATTTTTTCCTTTTACAGGAAAGAAATACATATTTAATGTTCAACATTTAGAGAAATAAACAGAAAGAAGAAAGCGAAAGTCACTTTTTTGGGGGGGGATGGGGTTTCACTCTTGCTGCCCAGGCTGGAGTGCAATGGTGTGATCTCAGATCACCACAACCCCCACCTCCTGGGTTCAAGTGATTCTCCTGCTTCAGCCTCTCGAGTAGCTGGAATTACAGGGGCCCACCATCATGCCCGGCTAATTTTTTGTATTTTTAGTGGAGACAGGGTTTCACCATGTTGGCCAGGATGGTCTCAAACTCCTGACCTCAGGTGATCCACCCACCTTGGCCTCCCAAAGTGCTGGGATTACAGGTGTGAGCCACTGTGCCTGGCCAAAAGTCACTTTGGAATCTGACACTTAGAGAGGACTGCTATTGAGATTGAATGTACTTTTTTGTTTGTTTTGTTTTTTGTGTTTTTTTTTTTTTTTTTGAGATGGAGTCTCACTCTGTCACTCAGGCTGGAGTGCAGTGGCATGATCTTAGCTCACTGCAGCCTCCACCTCTTGGGCTCAAGTGATTCTCTTGCTTCAGCCTCTCAAGTGGGAGGGATTATAGGCATTACCACCATGCCCAGCTAATTTTTTGTATTTTTAGTAGAGATGGGATTTCACCATGTTGGCCAGGCTGATCTTGAACTCATGACCTCAGGTGATCTGCCTGCCTCGGCCTCCCAAAGGGAGGGATGACAGGCAGGAGCCACCGTGCCCGGCCTGAATGTGCTCTTGAATTTCAGTTGACAGCATCTGCCTGTCCTTTCAAAATTTGGGAAAACACTCTATCCTTGGTTAAATAGATAATTGATTTCTTTAAAACTCAGTTTCCTTAATGAAATATCTGAAAGGTTAGCTTTATATACCTAATATTTAATAACTCAGTATCACAAACATTTAATATTTAGTATTAGCCTCGGCAACATGGCAAAACCCTGTCTCTAAAAAAAAAAATACAAAAATCAGGCTGGGCGCAGTGGCTCACGCCTATAATCCCAGCACTTTGGGAGGTGGAGGCTGATGGATCACCTGAGGTCAGGAGTTTGAGACCAGCCTGGCCAACATGGAGAAAACCCATCTCTACTAAAAATACAAAATTAGCCTGGCACCGTGGCGCGTGCCTGTAATCCCAGCTACTCGGGGGCTGAGGCAGGAGAATCGCTTGAACTCGGGAGGCGGAGCTTGCGATGAGCCGAGACCACGTCATTACACTCCAGCCTGGGCAACAAGGGCAAAACTCCGTCTCAAAATAAAATAAAATAAAATACAATTTTAGCAAGGCAATACAAATCTTCACTATACAGAACATGCCAAAATTTGGTCATGGTTTTCAGGACTCAATGACATTTATTGTTGGAAACCAGCTGTTATGTTTTAAATAAGCTTTTGCATTGACATTCATTAATTTCATAGCATAAACTTTTTGCTTTTAAGCTTCTTGTTCCTTTAATGTTGTCCTGTTGTAGGAATTCAAGCCACATTTTAAAAATTCAAAAATTTAACATACATTGAGGAAACAGTCCATATGTCCGCTGCTGAGTGAATAAACAAAATGTGGTATATACATATAACGGAATATTAGCCTTAAAAAAGAGGGAAATTCTGATATATGGTACTCTGAAGACATTACGCAAAAACGCTAGTCACAAAAAGACAAATACGGTACAATCCCACTTAAATGAGGTACCTAGAATAGTCAAGTTAGTAGAGACAGAAAACAGAACAGCGGTTATCAAGGGATGGAAGGAGGAGGGAAAGGACAGTTATTTTTATTGGGTATGAAGTTTCAGTTTGGAATGATGAAAAAGTTCTGGAGATGGATGATGGTCATGGTTCTACAACAATATGAATGTACCTAATGCTCCTGAACTCTACACTTAATATTAAGATGGTAAGTTTTATATTACGAATATTTTGCAATTAAAAAAATCCCCCAACCTATAACATACATTGGGAAAAGTACATTTTACCTGTATATTCAGTTTAACAAATAATCACCACCAAATATATGTATAATCACCACCTAGCCCCCAAAATAAAATATTATCAGAGTAACCTGTTCCCTCCCCATCACAACCCTTTTCCTTCCTGAGTAACCACTATCATGGCTCTAATATTTGCTTTTGAAAATCATACTGTGATGTGGTAATGCAGGATAAGTTAAATCTACACTACAACACGCTACAGAATATTTCTTTAAATTTCATTTTTTCCATAAGTGCCAAAAAAAATCCCACTTAATAACTTTCAAGTGCTCTTTCTCCCCTTCCTTTGCTCTTCAAACTTCATATTCTAAAACCTATTTTGGTGCCATAGTTGACCTCACCTGCAGAGTTTAATGAAGAAAAAAAAAACCCACAACCTTCAGTGTAGATTTTCATTCCTCCCGCTCTCCCTTGCCTCCAACTACAAAGAAACAATGATTTAAACCCTTTGTGCCCTTTTAGAAAATTACACAGATACCCCATTGTGGAACCCTATAATCCCTTCGTGGAAAGGAAGAGATTAGCATATGAATACAAAGCAAAATGAATCCAGAATACAAAATGATCTACTGGATTGTGAAGCTCTTGTATTCTTAAAATGTATTTATTTCCTCTTTTGTATTGCCCCTTTAGTGGTCTCAGGGTTAAGGGAATTGAGCTTCCCTTTCTGGTTACCCGGAAAAGGATTAAAAACAAAAAACAAAAACAAAAAAACAAAAAAACCACCAGATTCTAATAGGTGCAAAACCAACAGATGGCTCCCAGCGCCAGTGGAATCGCCAGTGGAATCTGCTACCCTCGACACGAGCTTGCTTGCCGGTGAGGAGTGTAGAAAGTGCTGTTCGCAGACTGCGTGGTGAAGGAGAGAAAGCGACAGAAGAGAGAGCCATAGTGCTGACGTTGAAGGCCCGGCCCTGTGAGGTTGCACAGGGTAAGTGGCGTTGGCCAGGCGGCAGCGGCGAAGGGGAAGGAAAGAGGATTTGAGCTGGGGGCGGGGCTTGCGGTACAGCGTGGCTCCTGATTGTTGGAGCGCGGCTGCCAATCTCGCAGAATCGCTCGGTTAACCAGTGCGCTGGCGAGACGCGCTCAGATATACTGAGTGAGCCCTGAGAAGCAGTCTCAGATCCTGACGGTGCAGCAGCCCGCAGCCTCAGCCAGGGAGTCCCAGCCGCTTTCAATGGAGGAGAAGCCCGGCCAGCCACAGCCTCAGCACCATCACAGCCACCACCATCCGCACCATCACCCTCAGCAGCAGCAGCAGCAGCCGCACCACCACCACCATTATTATTTCTACAACCACAGCCACAACCACCACCACCACCACCATCACCAGCAGCCTCACCAATACCTGCAGCATGGAGCCGAGGGCAGCCCCAAGGCCCAGCCAAAGCCGCTGAAACATGAGCAGAAACACACCCTCCAGCAGCACCAGGAAACGCCGAAGAAGAAAACAGGTCTGGGAGGGAGGACGGGTGGGGAAGGGGTTGGGGTGGAGGACAGGGGAGATGGGGGTGGGGCTGGATCCGAAAAGCGCGGACGGGGTCGGGATGTGTGTGTGTGTGTGCCCTCCGGCTCTGGGGATGCCCCTTTCATTCTAGGGCTCGGGCTGAGCAATGGGGTTTGCAGCGCCCTCTCCTTCCCTCCAGCATGGGAGAGGCCCAGCCAGGCCAGCGTGACCTTCCCGGCCCCCGCCCCGGCTGAAGGGAGACCCACTGGTCGGCCTTGCAAGTCCAACCTCTTTATTCTTTTCCCATTCACCTCCCTGCGTCCCTGGAGTTACCTCAATATGGGGGCCCTGAGATGGGGTAAACCTACCCCCAAAAAAATCCCTCGAGGTGTAACTCAGGAAGGCCTAGCGAATCCCGCCTCGGATGGTGTCGCGAGACCCTTTTGCAGGCGGCGAGGGGTGGGTAGGTAGGCTGAGTTGAGGAAGTGCCCCTCACCCGCCACCCCAAGCCCACCTGTGGCCTTGGGGCCCCCATCTTGTTGGGGGGGGCTGTTGGGACCCCTCATCTCACGGGTCGTTTCCACCACTAAACCCCCTTTTTGGGCGCCGAACCCCGCAGGCTTGCCCAGCGGCTTCTCCCGAGGCTGGTGCCCCGGGCCCGCTCCCCCCAGAGCCGGCGCGGCTGGAATGTTCTCTCCTCCTCGCGGGGCCGCTTCCTGTCCGCCATGTTGGAAGCCGATTCCTGTCACCGACTCCGGCCCACTGAGGAGCGGAGGGGGAAGGGTGTCGAGGGCCACACGGCGCGTCGGAGCTGGGTGACCCGTGATCACCACCGGCCGCCGCCTCGCCCCCTGCACTGCGGGGCGCCGCCGCCCCCCCGCTCCGCGGCCGCCCCTCCCCGTCACCGGCCGGGGTT
>NW_016816690.1:1367033-1387259 GCF_001698545.2 Rhinopithecus bieti
TCTCCTAGGGGCAGGAGGCCTGCGGGGCGGCGGGGGGATTCATTTTGGGTAGAGGCGGTGCCTGAGGCCGGGTGGGGTACCCAGCGGGAACCCAGCTCCCCGGTCACGAGTTTCTCTGCCACAGGAACCTCGTCTTCTGCCAGGTTCGCTCACGACTCCGCCTCTGAGGCTTTCACTTGGGCCTTTTCCTTCTAGCAGCTCATTTTCTACAAAAAAAACCCAAAAACCTTGTTCCATTCCCCTCCCCACCCTGCACTTACCTTCTGAGCTTCTTAGTGTCTTTGAGGTGAGGGATTTTTTTAAATGTTAGGATGAGGAAGAGGGCGAGCTTTTTGACCCCCTTTCTTGTCCTTAAGGGTGAACCCAAGTGGCTCATCCATGAGGTTAGATTACTACCATCTTGCCTCGGATGAGGCTTCTCTCCATGTTAAAAAGAAAGGTGTTTTTTCGTATTTTAAAATCGATATTGATCCCCAAACTAATATTAACAAACGAGAAATTGAGGGTAAAAGTCATGTAAGAAAGTGTTTCACGAGAAGTAAGTTTAAAAGTTTATAACCCACACAGATTTTAAAAAATAAGGGCTCTTTATAAATCGAAGAGAAAGGAAAGCATAAAGCGTATGTTAAACCCAGCGTATCAAATTTGATAGAAGGAATTGTTGAGAGCTGGAGAAAAACTAAGTGCTTTTTTTTATTGCAGATTGTAACTTGAAGACTGAAATTAGAATGTCAGATTTTCCATTTTGGGAGTTCGTTAGGGACCCGATGGTATGCAACAGAAGTGAACACATAACACACGAGTTAGGTGTTTAATCCTAAAGATTTGGAGCAGTTTAAAAACTGTTAGGGACTACATAACTAGATTTTTTTAGCATTAGATCTTGTTCAAAAATGAGAAAATACTACCGTATTATGGCTGCATAAGGCAAAATTACTGTTGAGACCGAAAAATTGTATTTCATCGGTCAGGTTAATATACTTTTGCAAGACTTCTCTCTACATGTAGAAGCAGCCCCTAAACCATTCAAGGTGGTATTCCTCCAAATATTTCTTATCTTGGAAGACGTGGATAAAGAGGAGGAAACTGGAATTAGGAGTTTTGACAGTATAAACAATTTGGGGCGAGTGTATGGTTTGGTCACAGTACTGTTGCTTTGACATGCATTATGCTAATTAAGAAAACATTACAATATTTTTGAAATTTATCTGTAACATGTTGAGGTAGGCTTTTGTAACCCATTACTCACAAACCTAAAGAGAAACAGTTGTTTTTTGTTTATCCAGAAGAGGGCGCAAGAGAAGGCAAAATGTGTTGAGTAATTTGTTTCTAATTGAAAAGCTAGATTTATCAGGACTCAAGTTTTGCTGAGTCTTTTGAAAGTAGGATTAGTATGTATAAGCAGCCCTAAATAATAAAAGCGCTAGGAGTCCTTTAATTTCTTAAATTTATTCTATAATGTTTACATTTTTCTTAAGATATAAAAAAATTTCTTTCTGGCATACTTTATACATATCAACAAGGTTGTCATGAGGAAAGTTTTATGTAGTTAAACGAGATTTTCTTTCTTTTTTTTGTTATTAAAACTTGCAGGTGGGAGCACAGTGGCTTCTAAGCCGTTTTTTCATTGTTTGGTGAATTCTAATAGCTGAGTCACTACAAACTAGAATCTTAGGAAGAATTATTCTAGTTAGTTTTGGTTCAGCTCAGTTTGGAGATTGGATTTTTTGCTATTTCAGGTTGCTCATCTTTAATTGAAATCTGAAAAGTTGTGACTAATGGACCCAATGATACAAACCTTTGTTTAACCTGTTGGTATGTTAAATGATATAGGTAGTCTTGTATTCCCTCCAGAGTTAGGTAATGTATGTTACATTTTTGAATTTTTTAAGTGTGGCTTGAATTCCTGCAACAGGACAACATTAAAGGAACAAGAAGCTTAAAAGCAAAAAGTTATGCTATGAAATTAATGAATGTCAATGCAAAAGCTTATTTAAAACATAACAGCTGGTTTCCAACTGTTTCCAAGTTGTATCTGTTAAAAATGATGACAGCCTTTGTTTAGGGGACTTTCTGCTTTTCTTTGTTTCCTTTCTTTTTTTTTTTTTTTTTTTTTGAGGCGGAGTCTCACTCTGTGGCCTAGGCTGGAGTGCAGTGGCATGATCTCAGCTCACTGCAACCTCTGCGTCCCAGGTTCAAGCGACTCTCCTGCCTCAGCCCCCTGAGTAGCCGAGATTACAGGAGTACGCTACCATGCCCAGCTAATTTTTTTTTTAGTAGAGGTGGGACTTCACCATATTGGCCAGACTGTTCTCAAATTCCTGACCTCAAATGATTCACCTGCCTGGGATCCCAAAGTGCTGGGATTACAGATGTGAGCCACTGCTCCTGGCATTTTTCTGAGGAAAAAATAAGCTTTTAGAAAACATCCTAAGCAATAATCTCTTTCTTCCTGTTTCATAGTTAAAATTGTGCCACCAAAAATTTGATTTGATCAGCTATCAGCTTTTCCAGCAGCCAAAAAANGAGGAAAATAAGCTTTTAGAAAACATCCTAAGCAATAATCTCTTTCTTCCTGTTTCATAGTTAAAATTGTGCCACCAAAAATTTGATTTGATCAGCTATCAGCTTTTCCAGCAGCCAAAAAATTTTAAAAAATGTAACCCTGTGGAATCTAAGAACTCTTAAAGAGTTCTGAGAAATCTTAAGAGGTTGGTGTGGTGGCTCTCACCTGTAATCCCAGCACTTTGGGAGGCCAAGGCAGGTGGATCACTTGAGGTCAAGAGTTTGAAACCAGCCAGGCCAACGTGGCAAAACCAGGCATTGTGGTGCATGCCTGTAATCCCATCTACTTGGGAGGCTGAGTCAGGAGAATATCTTGAACCTGGGAGGCAGAGGTTGTGGTGACCCGGGATCACACCATTGCACTCCAGCCTGGGCCACAGAGTGAGACTCTGTCTCAAAAAAAAATAAAAGGAAAAAAATAACTCTTACAAGATATATTATCTCGTGGTAAAAGTTTTGTGCCAGTCTGTTTTAGGAATGATTATGCCTTGAATATGTTTTCTTGGGTTACTTTAATACAGTAGAAGAAAATGCCTTTATTTGTTAAGTTTTAGTATTTGTACCTTTTTTCTTTTTTTCTTTTTTTTTTTTTGAGACGGCGTCTCGCTCTGTCGCCCAGGCTGGAGTGCAGTGGCGCGATCTGGGCTCACTGCAAGCTCTGCCTCCCAGGTTCACGCCATTCTCCTGCCTCAGCCTCCCAAGTAGCTGGGACTACAGGCGCCTGCCACCACGCCTGGCTAATTTTTTTGGATTTTTAGTAGAGATGGGGTTTCACTGTGTTAGCCAGGATGGTCTCGATCTCCTGACCTCATGATCCTCCCGCCTCAGCCTCCCAAAGGAGGCTGAGCCACCGCACCTGGCCATTGTACCTTTTTTTCTAATGTAGAATGAGTAAGTCTTGTTGTGAATCTAATAGACTTATACATTAAGTTATTTTGGAACAATGATTCTCAGACTTATAAAAATAGCAGTATTTCTATTAGACTCCTCATTTCTGCTGTCTTAAATATGTGGAGTATCCTATTGTGTTTTTTGGTTTTTTGTTTTTTGAAACAGAGTTTTGCTCTTGTTGTCCAGGCTGGAATGCAATGGCCCAATCTGGGCTCACTGCAACCTCCGCCTCCCGGATTCAAGCTATTCTCCTGCCTCAGCCCTCCAAGTAGCTGGGATTACAGGCGTGCACCACCATGCCTGGCTAATTTTGTATTTTTAGCTTTGTATTTGTAATTTTGTATTTTAGAGACGGGGTTTCACCATGTTGATCAGGCTGGTCTCGAACTCCTGACCTCAAATGATGCACCCACCTTGGCCTCCCAAAGTGCTGGGATTATAGGCATTAGCCACTGCACCTAGCCTGTATATCTGTTTCTAATGAGTTGACCTCAAGATACTTTTGTGAACATTTCATAAAAAGGTAGATAACTAATAGCACCATTTTGTTATAGTGGAAAACTATTTGCATTAGCTATAATATAATTGACTTTTTATGGTGGTTGAAGGTTTTTTTTTTTTTCCTTGAGAGAGGGTCTCACTTTGTTACCCAGGCTAGAAGGCAGTGGTGCCATCTCAGTACCTGCTCACTGCAGCCTCGACCTCCGAGGTTCAAGCTATCCTTCTCCCTTAGCAGCCCCAGCTGGGAGTATAGACACATGCCCCACGCCCAGCTAATTTTTGTGTTTTTAGTAGAGACAGGGTTTCTCCATGTTGCCCAGGCTGGTCTTGAACTCCTGAACTCAAGCAGTCTGCCTGCCTTGGCCTTCCAAAGTGCTAGGATTACAGACATGAGCCACTGCCAGTTGACGGTTTTTAATTAAACCTGAATACCATAACGCTAAAAAATTAGATCCTTTTTATTGTAGTTTTGTTAAATATTTTCTCATCGCATCTTTTGAGTTAAGGCAGTATTGCATAGTGGTAGGAAACCATGGATTGCAGATAGACTGGAGGTCAGATTTCCACGGACAGAACTGGAATTCTGTCAGTTGTCAGGATTGACAGTTTACTTCATCTCTCAAAGTCTGTTTATCTAAATGTAAAATGAAGAAAATATGTTTTATAAAGGTTAGAAACATTGGGGCATAGATATTTTAGTTTCACGTATTAATGGTGTGATCCAATATCTGGGAAATGTCAAAATGAAATTTAAGAATACTTTAGAAAAAGTTAACACGTTTTAGATAGTTGTCTGATAGATGCATTGGAAACTGCTGATAGTGACTACCAGCTATTTATGGTTTTGTAGAAATGAAGCCTTTAATTTCCTTTTAATAATTACTGTTTCAATAAAACTTGATTTTTGCCCAGAGGGTATCTCTGCTCTGAATTGTAAAGAAAATTTTAGGCCTGGTGCGTGACTCACGCCTGTAATCCCAGCATTTTGGGAGGCCGAGGCTGGCGAATCACGAGGTCAGGAGATCAAGACCATCCTGGCTAACACGGTGAAACCCCATCTCTACTAAAAATCCAAAAAACATAGCCGGGCGTGGTGGCGGGCACCTGTAGTCCCAGCTACTCTGGAGGCTGAGGCAGGAGAATGGCGTGAACCCGGGAGGCGAAGGTTGCAGTGAACCGAGATCACGCCACTGCACTCCAGCCTGGGCGACAGAACGAGACTGCGTCTCAAAAAAAAAGAAAATTTTATAACAGCCTTGTGAGAGTGATGGGTAGATTGATTCTGTTAGATGAGAGGTATTTGGCATACTGCTTAAGAGGTCTTGTTTTTTCTGGCCTCAGACTTTGCTTTGAATCTTGGCTCAGTTCTACCTCTTGCTTTGCTTAGCAGTAGATTGCATTTCCTAGTCTGTAAAATGGGGCTGACAAGTGTCTTCTCATAGAGATGTGAAATAATATAAAGCTACAGTTCATAGCATAGTGTCTAGCATACAGTAAATAAACAGTTCTTAAATGTTAGGTATTAGTGTAATTTACATGTTGTGATTTTGTTTTTTTTTAATAAACCGTTTTTTTCCCTCCCCTAGGCTATGGTGAACTAAACGGTAATGCTGGAGAAAGAGAAATATCTTTAAAGAACCTGAATTCTGATGAAGCCACCAACCCTATTTCCAGGGTCCTCAATGGCAACCAGCAAGTTGTAGACACTAGCCTGAAGCAGACTGTAAAGGCCAACACCTTTGGGAAAGCAGGAATTAAAACGAAGAATTTCATTCAGAAAAACAGTATGGACAAAAAGAATGGGAAGTCTTATGAAAATAAATCTGGAGAGAACCAGTCTGTAGATAAGTCTGATACTATACCAATTCCAAATGGTGTGGTAACAAATAATTCTGGCTATATTACTAATGGTTATATGGGTAAAGGAGCAGATAATGATGGTAGTGGATCTGAGAGTGGATATACAACTCCTAAAAAAAGGAAAGCTAGGCGCAATAGTGCCAAGGGTTGTGAAAACCTTAATATAGTACAGGACAAAATAATGCAACAAGAGACCAGTGTCCCAACCTTAAAACAGGGACTTGAAACTTTCAAGCCTGACTATAGTGAACAAAAGGGAAATCGAGTAGATGGTTCGAAGCCCATTTGGAAGTATGAAACTGGGCCTGGAGGAACAAGTCGAGGAAAACCTGCTGTGGGTGATATGCTTCGGAAAAACTCAGATAGTAAACCTGGTGTGAGCAGCAAAAAGTTTGATGATCGGCCCAAAGGAAAGCATGCTTCAGCTGTTGCCTCCAAAGAGGACTCATGGACCCTATTTAAACCACCCCCCGTTTTTCCAGTGGACAATAGCAGTGCTAAAATAGTTCCTAAAATAAGTTATGCAAGCAAAGTTAAGGAAAACCTCAACAAAACTATACAGAACTCTTCTGTGTCACCAACTTCATCTTCATCATCATCATCATCATCTACTGGGGAAACTCAGACCCAATCATCAAGTCGCTTGTCCCAGGTCCCCATGTCAGCGCTGAAATCTGTTACTTCTGCCAACTTTTCTAATGGGCCTGTTTTAGCAGGAACTGATGCAAATGTTTATCCTCCAGGGGGTCAGCCACTGCTAACTACTGCTGCTAATACTCTAACACCCATCTCTTCTGGGACAGATTCAGTTCTCCAGGACATGAGTCTAACTTCAGCAGCTGTTGAACAAATTAAGACTAGCCTTTTTATCTATCCTTCAAATATGCAAACTATGCTGTTGAGCACAGCACAAGTGGATCTGCCCTCTCAGACAGATCAGCAAAACCTGGGGGATATCTTCCAGAATCAGTGGGGTTTATCATTTATAAATGAGCCCAGTGCTGGCCCTGAGACTGGTATTGGGAAGTCATCAGAGCATAAAGTGATGGAGGTGACATTTCAAGGAGAATATCCTGCCACTTTGGTTTCACAGGGTGCTGAAATAATTCCCTCAGGAACTGAGCATCCTGTGTTTCCCAAGGCTTATGAGCTGGAGAAACGGACTAGTCCTCAAGTTCTGGGTAGCATTCTAAAATCTGGGACTACTAGTGAGAGTGGAGCCTTATCCTTGGAACCCAGTCATATAGGTGACCTGCAGAAAGCAGACACCAGTAGTCAAGGTGCTTTAGTGTTTCTCTCAAAGGACTACGAGATAGAAAATCAAAATCCTCTGGCCTCTCCTACGAACACTTTGTTAGGCTCTGCCAAAGAACAGAGATACCAGAGAGGCCTAGAAAGGAATGATAGCTGGGGTTCATTTGACCTGAGGGCTGCTATTGTATATCACACTAAAGGTAACTCATTTGTTTCCTATGCAAAGATTTTTATTGGCAAATTTAGTATATTTATATTAAGAGAATTTTAAGAGAATTAGTTGTTCATATTAAGAGTATTTTAAGAGAATGACAATGTGGATAAGCAGCTAACATCAAACTGATTCAGGGTCTTTGGAACTAGTATGATTAAAATTTAGAAGAAATGTTCACTTTTCCAACTTAAAATGATTTTTAAAAATACAAACATAATTGACCTACCTGGTTCAAAGAAGTGAGGAGAACTTGCTTAAAGGTGTTGATGTTATATTTTCTCTTGACCGAGTGCTTAAAAAAAATTTTTATTGAACATATGTTCTCCTTCCTTTGCTTTTTTGTTTCTCCTTTGCTTTTTGTTTGTTTGTTTTTTCTTTGAGAGGGAGTCTCACTCTGTTGCCAGGCTGGAGTGCAGTGGTGTAATCCCGGCTCACTGCAACCTCCACCTCCCAGGTTCAAGCGATTCTCCTGCCTCAGCCTCCTGAGTAGCTGAGATTACAGGCACGTGCCACCACGCCCGGCTAGTTTTTATATTTTTAGTAGAGATGGGGTTTCACCATGTTGGCAGGATGGTCTCGATCTCTTGACTTTGTGATCCACCTGCCTTGGCCTCCCAAAGTGCTGGGATTACAGGTATGTCGCCACCGCGCCCAGCTTCTTCCTTGTTTTTGAGACGTAGTCTCGCCCAGGCTGGAGTGCAGTGGTGGGATCTCGGCTCACCGCAACCTCCGCCTCCTAGGTTCAAGTGATTTTCCTGCCTCAGCCTCTTGAGTAGCTGGGATTATAGCCATGTGCCACCACGCCCAGCTTATTTTTGTATTTTGAGAGACTGGTTTCAACATGGTGGCCAGGCTGGTCTCAAACTCCTGACCTCGTGATCCGCCCGCCTCTGCTTCCCAAAGTGCTGGGATTACAGGTGTGAGCCACCGTGCCCAACTTCTTTGCTTTTTGTATCATATGCTTCTTTATTAGTGAGCTCATTTAGTAGTACTAATTTGCTTAAAATGAGTAGAAGCACTATTTTTGAAGAGGAGTCTGATAAGTCTTAAAAGGAGTAATGGATGCCAATTTGTAACTAGAAAATAAGTTAGACAAATTACAATGTCAAGCATGATTAGCATAATCGATACCAGGCTCTTGGGAGTCTTCTTTTCATAGCCCCAAAGCCCAAGTTTAAAGGGAACCAGGTATCTTTCAAGTTTCATGCTAATAACTCTTTTTCTTTTCTTTTTTTTTGAGATGGAGTCTCGCTCTTGTCGCCCAGGCTGGAGTTCGGTGGCGTGATCTTGACTCACTGCAACCTCTGCTTCCCGGGTTCAAGCGATTCTCCTGCCTCAGCCTCGCACATAGCTGGGATTACAGGCGCCCACCATCACACCTGGCTAATTTTTGTATTTTTAGTACAGATGGGGTTTCACCGTGTTGGCCAGGCTGGTCTCAAACTCCTGACCAGGTGATCCACCCACCTGGGTCTCCCAAAGTGCTGGGATTACAGATGTGAGCCACTGTGCCAGGCCTCATGTTAATAACTTTCTTAGAATGTGATATGTTTGTGTCTTAAAGAAAATTTTGCTGTATGGCATAACTGTAATCTAAATCTTAAGAGCAAATAATAAGGTTTAACGAATGATGTTTATATCCTTTTGCTTTTGAGAACAGTGGGTTTCAGTATTTCCATACTTGGCTATGTCTTCCTCCGTTCTCTAACAGAAATGCATACTCCATGCATGCATGTACACACTTAGTACATAGTGTACATTCCCATTTTAATAGTGGTTCATTTAGGCAGTGACTTGCAGGGAAGGGGGACCATACCAGATTGTGGGAATTAGGTCATTACCATATTCTCTCTGGAAGAAATATTGCCTGAGAGATGAATAACAAAGCAATTTATATGACTTTTAAGCAAATTTCCTAGTCTGCATACCTTTCCTTATCTGCAAAGTAGAAGACTTGAGTATAATAAATAGATGTCATTTTAATATTATTTTACTTCCTTAAAAATGGAAGTAGTAGAATTGCTTAATGGAAGTTTAAGTGTAGGAATTCTCACAGATAACATTTACCTGATTTCACTTGTTCTCCAGCTCTGCTCTTTGGAGGTAAATACAGGAGTTGGTTGTTTTTAGGAATATTAGGACAAAAAGAAATGCTTCATTTTTTAAGACATGTATTGTACATTAGTTAACCTCTGTCGGGAGAGTTGGGTTTTTTGGTATTGCTTTCTGTGCTGTCTGCCCTCTAGAGACTGTCACTAGAAAATGTTTACCCAAGTATTTTGCACTGGTGATCATTGTGTGAGCCTGAGAGGATATTTAGTTGTGTTATGTTCTCTTACCATCTGCAGAAAAATTGTGGGAGGCCCAGTGTGGTGGATCATGCCTGTAATCCCAGCACTTTGGGAGGCTGAAGTGGGAGGATCACTTGAGCTGAGGAGTTTGAGGCCAGCTTGGGCAACAATGTGTAGTCCCAGCTACTTGGGAGGCTTAGGAGGGAGGATCACTTGTGCCTGGGAGATCCAGGTCTACAGTGAGCTATGATTGCACCACTGCACTCAAGCCTGGGCAGCAGAGTGAGACCCTGTCTTTCAAAACAAAACAACAAAACGTGGGATATGCTCCCTTAGGTGACTGGTTAATAGTTTTGTGTACAATTTCTATTATGTGGAATTGCAGGCCGTTTTTAAATGGGAATGTTAACTTTAGATAAGCTGAATACCCCTATATGGGTGCAGTTATATTTAGTTTTGCTGGTGTTAATGAAAAAATTTGCTTTAGGTAAAGTGTGTCATCTTGAGTTTTGTATTTGGACATGATTGGAAATTAATCAGATTGGCATCAAAATTTTTACCCCTCTAGAACAATGAATAATATTCAGTTCAATTAGGTTCCAGAGTAGCAAGTTCTTTGAATTCCTGCCAAATGTTGATTGGTCCATGAGTGGTCCATTGGCCCACTCATTTTTCTTTACTTGAATTAGATTTGAAGATCTTTTATAAGTGAAGGCTTTTTTTTTTTTTTAAGTTAAACTCTAGAAGAAGTCATAATCAGTTGGGCTACTGGAATATCCTTTAAGAACATCTGTATTTTCTTCGTGCTTTAGTGTAGTCTTCAAATATTCAGTAGTAATCTCTAAGTGAGTTGAAGTTGGGCTTAGAATTGGAAGTTTTCTGCATATCTCCAAACTTAAAAAATAAGCTGTTCAGCAACTTAATTTGAAAATAGTGGTTAAGAGAGTACATTATGTCACTTCTTTGGGAATGGTGTGCTATTTATTTATATAAAGGAAGGTATTTTTATTTTTATTTTATTTTATTTTTTTGTTGTTGTTGTTTGTTTTGAGATAGGGTCTTAGTCTGTTGCCCAGTCTGGAGTGCAGTGTTGCAATCTCGGCTCACTGCAACCTCTGCTGCCTGGGTTCAAGTGATTCTCCTGCCTCAGCCTCTTGAGTAGCTGGGATTACAGGTGCACACCACCATGCCTGGCTAATTTTGTATTTTTAGTAGAGATGAGGTTTTACCATGTTGGTCAGGCTGGTCTCCTGACCTCATGGATCCACCTGCCTTGGCCTCCCAAAAGTGCTGGGATTACAGGTGTGAGCCACTGCACCCAACAAAGAAAGGTGTTTATTTGACTCAAGGTTTTGGCAGCTGGGAAGTCCAAGTGCATGGCGGCGGCTTCTGGCAAGGGCTTTTTTTTTTTTTTTTTTTTGTTTTTCTTTAATAGCAGGAACTTTTTAGACTTAAGTGTAACTATGGATTCTTTAAAAATTTTGATGTTAAGTACAGTTGAGGGTATGAAGTAAAGATACAATAGAGCATAAAAGGGATTTGTGTGGATTCTGATTCTTGGGATTTTCCTTTTAGCCTTTTTTTTTTTTTTTTTTTTTTAATTAAAGAGACAGGATCTCATTGTCACCCAGGCTGGAGTGCAGTGGCACTATCATAGCTCATTGCATCCTGGAACTGGGCTCAATCTCTCCTCCTTCGTCAGCCTCCTGAGTAACTGGTACTACAGGTGTGTACCGCCATGCCTGGCCTCTTTTAGCTTTTTATATCTGTTATGCTATTAACTTTGCTTTCTTTTTTTTTTCTTTTCTTTTTTTTTTTTTTTGTTGTTTTTTGAGACAGGGTGTTGCTGTGTGTTGTTGAGGCTGGAGTACAGTGGTGCGGTCATAGCTCACTGTAGCCTTGAACTCCTGGGCTCAGGTGATCCTCCTGCCTCAGCCTCCTGAATAGCTGGGACAGCAGGTGTGCACTGCAGTGCCTCGCTAATTTTTTTATTTTTATTTTTTGAGACAAAGTCTCGCACTGTTGCCCTGGCTGGAGTGCAGTGGCGTGATCTCAGCTCACTGCAACCTCTGCCTCGCAGGTTCAAGAGATTTATCCTGCCTCAGCCTCCCTAGTAGCTGAGATTACACGCATGAGCCACTGTGCCCGGCCGCCCAGCTAAGTTTTGTGTGTGTATATATGTATATAGTGACGGTGTCTCTGTATTTTACCTAGGCTGGTCTTGAACTCCTGGCCACAAGGGATCCTCCTGCCTCAGCCTCCCAAAGTGCTACAATTATAGGTGTGGGCCACCATGCCTGTCCTAACTTTTCTTTTCTTTTTTTTTTAAGACAGAGCGTCACTCTGTCCCCCCTGGATGGAGTACAATGGTGCGATCTTGGCTCCCTGCAACCTCTGCCTCCTGGGTTCAAGTGATTCTGCCTCAGCCTCCCAAGTAATGAGGATTACAGGCGTGTACCACCGTGCCTGGCTAATTTTTTGTATTTTTAGTAGAGATGGGGTTTCGCCATGTTGGCCAGACTGTTCTTGAACTCTTGACTTCAAATGATTCGTCTGCCTTCACCTCTGAAAGTGCTGGGATTACAGGCGTGAGCCACTGTGTCCAGCCTAATTTTTGTATTTTTAGTAGAAATGGGGTTTCACCATGTTGGCCAGACTTGTCACAAACACCTGACCTCAAGTAATCTGCCTGCCTCGGCCTCCCAAAGTGCTGGGATTATAGGCATAAGCCATCACACCTGGCTCCGATGGCTTTTTTAAGAGACAAAGTCTCACCCCATGACTCAGGCTGGAATGCAGTGGTACAATCCTAGCTCACTGCACCCTTGAACTCCTGGGCTTAAGGGATCCTCCCTCCTCAGCCTCCTGTGTGCGTAGCTGGGACCATAGAGGTTCATGCCACCACCCATGTTGTCTGGGCTGGTCTGGAATTCCTGCCTTCAAGTGATCCTTCTGCTTCAGCCTCCTTAAGTATTGGGATTACAGGCATGAGCTGCCATGTCTAGTTTGTGATGGCTCTTAGTGTATGTGGGACATATGCCTGTGCCTTCTTAAAAGTTGTTATCTCAGTCATTTGAAGCCAAGTCTTTTGAAATAATAATTGATATGAGTTGTGTGTTTGGTCAGAGTGCCAATTTGAACTGGGTTGATCTGTCTTGCATGGCTATTACGGCACTGAAGGATATGAAGCATTTGACATGCTGACATTTTGGTCTATTTGTTTTAAAGTAGGCTGGGGCCGGACATGGCTCACACCTGTAATCCCAGCACACTGGGAGGCCGAGGCGGGTGGATCACCTGAGGTTAGGAGTTTGAGACCAGCCTGGCCAACATGGCGAAACCCCATCTCTACTGAAAATTAAAAAATTAGCCAGGCATAGTGGCGCAGGCCTGTAGTCTCTGCTAATTGGAGGGCTGAGGTGGGAGAATCGCTTGAATCTGGGAGGTGGAAGTTGAAGTGAGGCCGAGATCTCACCACTGCACTCTATCCAGCCTAGGAGACAGAGCGAGACTTCATCTCAAAAAATGAAAATAAAAATAGTCTGCATACTGTGGCTCTCGCCTATAATCCTAGCATTTTTGAAGGCTGAGGCAGGAAGAGATCTGCTTGAGCCAAGGAGTTTGAGATCAGCCTGGGCAACATAGCGAGTCCTGATTGCTACAAAAAAATTTTAAGCATTAGCTGGGCATGGTGGCATGTGGAGGCTGAGATGGAGGATATCACCAAGCCCAAGAGGTCAAGGATACAGTGAGCCATAATCATGCTGTTGCACTCAAGGTTATGCAACAGAGTGAGACCCTGTCTCAAAAACAAAACAGTTGGTATTAAGCAATTGCTTACAGATCTATGTTCATGTAAATTAATATGGCACCAATTTGGGTAGACTGGAAGCCATTTTTCTGTTGACTAGAAGATCAGTTTCTTGGAATAGTGCAGGCAGAGGTATAATAAAGGTTTTCTGCTTTGTATTTTCAACCATGTAAATGATCTGAAGTTTTAAAAATCATTTTTTAAAAAAGCTTTTAGATTGGGAAAGGGCATAAGGGAATGGATAAGATTACATCAACAAGATTTGGGAAACAGGATATGAAGAGACAAATTATGATTAATCCATAAAATTGATAGGGACTAGGCATAGTTGACATTTGTTTACAGAAGGATCTGAATATTAAATTTTCTCTTCTAAACACAATGTGAATAAGTATTTTCACGTTTGCTGCATTTTATTGAAATTGCTACCTGAATGCCTATGGCATCACAGCTGTCTTCCTAATAATCTTATTAATGTGCACCTGCAAATTTGACAGTTTTAAGGTTTGCTTTGGTTTTAGCCCTGGTTGGATTCCCTAGATTTGGAAAGGATCCCTGTTTATGAGGATATAATAATGTGGGACATGTAGGAATGAATATAACAAATAATTCCTAATTTGGTATAAGGTCTCCTTTCTCCCAGTGAGAGAACTCATACTGGCTGTTTAGCACCCATACTGGCTTCTTGATGTGTCATGATGTCTGCTTTATGAATACAGTAATAATAAATTCACCTTGATACTGGTGAAAGATCAATTGTAAGGAATTTATGGAAGTTAAAATTTAACTTCCAGTTTTCACTAGCTTAAGTCCTGAGTGTGAGGGAAATAACCATCTGTGCTGTAAGAAGAGCAGACACTATTACTGTAATGGTAGTAGCAAAACCAGAAATTGTTTATTACTATTATAGTAGTAGCAGTTCCATTCCAAGCAACTTTTACCCTTATAAAGTACATGGGATTAGAATAAGTAGAGCAGTAGAAAAGAGAAAAATAACAAAAAACAACTTGAGTTCTGAGTTTCTGTTTAGGGGTAGTCTGGATAATTCTTATCCTGGTTTGTTGTAGCTTCAGAGAAGAGTTCATTAAGGGGTCTACTGAAAAGGTGGTGACTTCTAACTATCTTAATTCAGAATTACTTGAAAACATGCTGTTGTCTTCTCTTCTCTTCTCTCTTTTCTTTTGCTTTCTTTCTCTTCCTTTCCCTTTCCTTTTCCCTTTCCCTTTTCGACAGAATTTCACTGTTGTTGCCCAGGCTGGAGTCCAATGGCGTGATCTCGGCTCACTGCAACCTCTGCCTCCTGGGCTCAAGTGATCTGCCTCAGCCTCCTGAGTTGCTGATATTACAGGAGTGCATCACCACGCTCGGCTAATTTTGTATTTTTAGTAGACACTGAGGTTTCACCATGTTGGTCAGGCTGGTCTCAAAAACTCCTGACCTCAGGTGATCCACCCGCCTTGGCCTCCCGAAGTGCTGGGATTACAGCCGTAAGCCACCGCACGCGGCCTGAAAACATGCTATATTTCTCTCTGGGTATTGTCAAACTGAAAAAGGGTGGTAGAAATTTCTGACAAGCTTCTTTGTAAAAGAATAGGCAAGTATGGCAGACTGGTTAAGAAAAAGGAAATCAGAACAGCAAAACATGGTATAATAACCTGTAATCATCCAAAAAATGGGCAAATCTGAATTAAAGGGGAAAAGCAGAATTTTAATTTATCGTGTCATAATCCTTGCTGAATTGTACAGGATTTGATCTAAAATGTCTTAATAAGGGATTGGAAAGCATGATTAGTGATAAATTGATTTGGGGGTTCTCAGTTGTGGGAGTCAGTTTGGCATTATGTTTGATTTATTTTCTATCTCTGGTGGAGCCATTTACTTTAGATGTTAATTTTTAAAAGATGTTCTAGGTTCAGGCACAGTGGCACATGAAAATCCCAGCACTTTGGGAGGCTGAGGTGGGCGGATCCCCTGAGGTCACAAGTTTGAGACCAGCGTGACCAGTGTGGTGAAACCCGGTCTCTACTAAAAATATAAAAATGAGCCAGGCGTAGTAGCGTGCGCCTGTAGTCCCAGCTACTCCGGAGGCTTAGGCAGGAGAATCTCTTGAACCTAGGAGGCAAGGTTGCTGTGAACCGAGATTGTGCTGCTGCACTCTAGTCTAGTCAGAGCAAGACTATCTCAAAAAACAAGCAAAATGTTCTATTAGCTGAGACAATAGCATTCTTCATATTTAAATGCAAAAAATAAGCTTCTCGTTAGCTTTAGCCCTTTTAGCTTTAGTTGTTTTCCATGAGGGATTTAATAATTAAATGCTGGATCTGTTTGGTTTGATTATATGAAATTGCTGTTTTTAAGGTCAGAAGTTGAGTGTGAGCAATGCCAAATGGGTCTACCTAATACTGTTTACAGTTATGTTATTACTTCCTGGCTGATTTATGAATAGTATTTGTTCAAATCAGTATTTACTTATTGCACCAAGCCCTGTGGGAAGCAGTAGTGATAAACAGATGAAAGGTGAGGGTTTGTGTCATTGAGAAACTTGGTCTTAATAGAGAAACACATGGAAAGAAATGTATTACTATTGTTGGCTGGGCACAGTGGCTCACACCTATAATCCCAGCACTTTGGGAGGCCAAGGCTGGCGGATCACTTGAGGTCAGGAGTTAGAGACCACCCTGGCCAACATGGTGAGACCCCCATCTCTCCTAAAAAAATATACAAAAACTAGCCGGGCATGGTGGCACGTGCCTGTAGTCCCAGCTACTCAGGAGACTAAGGCAGGAGAATCGCTTGAACCTGAGAGGTGGAGGTTGCAGTGAGCCAAGATTGTGCCAAATGTAGTTGGAACCCCTAAGGTGGGGGCAGGGTGAGGGAAGGGCAGTCAGGATTCCAAAAAGAAGTGGATGTTAGTCTGTTTATTGTGCCCAGATAGTAAGATTACTTTACTTTAGGTGGAGGAAATAATAGTGTTTGAAGATTGCCAGCCATTCAGTTTGTTTAAAGGAAGGTGAATGGTACAAGTTTAAAGTCCTTTATAATTAGATAACTTAGTTATCTAATTAATATGTTGATGTACTAGCTATTGTGTCAGGTGCTAGGAGACGCAAATTCAATTTCACAGTGCTAGTAGCTTTTGCTGTGGGCAGTGAGAATCCATTGAAAAATTTTGAGCAGTGTGGTCACTTTCAGATTTCTATATCTATATTTGAGACGGAATCTCTCTGTGTCACCCAGGCTGGAGTGCTGTGGCGCGATCTCGGCTCACTGCAACCTCTGCCTCCTGGGTTCAGGTGATTTCTCTTGCCTCAGCCTCCTGAGTAGCTGGGATTACAGGTGTGCACCACCACGTCTGGCTCATTTTTGTATTCTTAGTAGAGACAGGGTTTCACCAAGTTGGTCAGGCTGGCCTTGAACTCCTGACCGCAAGTGATCCTTCCGCCTCGGCCTCCCAAAGTGCTGGGATTACAGGCATGAGCCACTGCACCTGGCTCACAGATTTATACTTTTAAAGGAAAAGAATGGTTAGCCAGATTGTAGAAGACAGAAAGTGAGGCCTGAGTAATGGTAAAGGAGGCCAGTTAAAAGGCAACTGCATAAACATTCAGAAGATACTACTGCTTGAGCCTGGGCAATGACATTGGGCTAGAGAAAAAGAGATAGATAACCAGAAAGTTTCAAGTGTCTTACCTTTGGTTAAGATTTACCAGAGGTGAACATTGCCTCTGTTTACATTCCTTAATTTGAATACACACCCACTCTTGTATCTTACACCTTCACTATAACTGTCTTCGGGTCATTCTCTGTTTCTCAAATGTTCCTTGAGTTCCCTTTTCATGTTACATCAATTTCCCTGGATAATTTCGTCCAGTTCTGTTACTATATATACTAGGGTTAAGACTTCTTCAGAGGCCGGGCGTGGTGGCTCACGCCTGTAATCCCAGCACTTTGGGAGGCTGAGGCAGGTGGATCACCTGAGGTCAGGAGTTCGAGACCAGCCTGGCCAGCATGGTGAAACCCTGTTTGTACAAAAAAATACAAAAAGTTAACCGGGTATGGTGGCACATGCCTATAATCCCAGCCGCTTGGGAGACTGGGGCAGGAGAATCACCTGAACCCAGGAGGTGGAGGTTGCAGTGAGCCGAGATCAAGCCATTTCACTCCAGCCTGGGTAACAAGAGTGAAACTCTGTCTCAAAAAAACAAAAAAAAAACTTGAGTTCAGACCATATATATTCCATATCATCACTGCAATTCTAGATATATTAAATTGAATTCATTCTCTTCCAAAACCTGCTTTTTCTTTCCTACCCTTAGTGAATTAGCATTAACCCAATTTTTTGTCATTAGATTATATGGACCATTTCTCTAAGAGCTCCTTTTTTTTCTTTTCTATCTCGGATACTGTCTTCATTTCTTCTTAACATTTATTGGGCTGTCTCTCTATATTGTCACTTCATCTGTTCTGTTCTGTTCAGTACCTGGAAGAATCATCACTATTTAGTACAATAACCTTAGATTTCTTCAGTGGTTTCCCTTCACCTATATGATTAAGTAATAAACTTTATTTCATATGTAGCTTTTTACTCTGTCCCCTGAATGTTTTTTAAATCTCTCATTCTTAGTGACTTTGTGAACCATAGCGTCTTTGTTGCAACCACTCAATGCTTGGTTCTACATTGTAGCTCAAAAACAGTCATAGATGGTACATATACAGTGGATGTGGCTGTGTTCCATTAAAACTTTTTTTTGTTTGTTTTTTAAGACACGGTTGTCTCACTATATTGCCCAGGCTGGAGTGCAGTGGCATGATCATAGCTCACTGTCTCCTTGAATTCTTAGACTCAAGCAATACTCTTGCCTCAGCCTCCTGAGTAACTGAGACT
The DNA here is from genome assembly GCF_001698545.2 of Rhinopithecus bieti. Taxonomy (NCBI): domain Eukaryota; kingdom Metazoa; phylum Chordata; class Mammalia; order Primates; family Cercopithecidae; genus Rhinopithecus; species Rhinopithecus bieti. Next base: position 1,385,306 of record NW_016816690.1, read on the forward strand.
ACAAGCATGTGCTGTTAGCACACCCAGCTAGTTTTTAAATGTTTTGTAGACACAGGGTCTCACCATCATGCTAAGGTTGGTCTCAAGTGATCCTCCCGCCTCTGCCTCCCAAAGTGCTGCAATTACAGGTCTGAACCACCACAGGCCCTCATTAAAATTTAATTTGCAAAAGCAGACGGTGGATAGTAATCGTTTGTTCACCCCTGCTCAAACACACCTTGTTAAAGCACACACATACCACTAACCTTTGTTCATTGCTGATGCTCCTGCCGATAACCCACCCTCCCAATGAAGTTGCTTACTAGAATAAGCTCACAGAGGGCATATTCTTTCTGGTTTTGCATCTATACCCTGAGCTGGTGATTAGTATTTTTTTTTCAATCAACTTGGAATTAAGAACTTGTGGATAAGTGGACATTTTGCTATAGGAAGCATTGTGATAGGGTGGTATTATGTAGAAAGTCTGCTCTAGGAAATTGAACATTAACTTTTCATTTGAGTGGCGTAGCTAAATATAAGTTTTGATATAAAGAAATTTCAGATTGGATGGTGGTAGTGGTTTAAAATACAGGATTTTGCTCTTAAGATATACTTGGTATATCTTAAGAGCAAAAACTTTTACTTAGGTTCTATTAGGTCTGGCCCTGTGGGCATTTCTCAATAAATATTTGCATAATTAAATGCTGTGATCACTCTTCAGAAAGAACTGGCGAGTTAGATTTTGTGCTGTGTCTGTGTGTGTAGAAGAGAGCAGTGTTAAAAGATCAAGGCTGGGTGTGATGGCTCATGCCTGTAGTCCCAGCACTTTGGGAGGCCAAGGTGGGTGGATCACCTGAGGTCAGGAGTTTGAGACTAGCCTGGCCAACATGGCGGAACCTGTCTCTACTAAAAATACAAAAATTAGCCAGGTGTGATGGCTCACGCCTGTAATCCCAGCACTTTGGGAGGCCGAGGCGGACGGATCACAAGGTCAGGAGTTACAAGACCAGCCTGGCCAACATGATAAAACCCCGTCTCCACTAAAACTACAAAAATTAGCTGGGTATGGTGACGTGTGCCTGTGGTCCCAGCTACTTGGGAGGCTGAGGCAGAAGAATTACTTGAACCCGGGAGGCAGAGGTTGCAGTGAGCGGAGATCTCACTATTACACTCCAGCCTGGGCGACAGAGTGAGATTCTCTCAAAAAAAAAAAAAAAAAAAAAAAAGAAAACAAAGAATCAGTTACTGAGGTGGAGCATCCCAAATCTGAGAATCTAAGATCCAAAATGCTTCGAGATCCGAAATTTTTTCAGTACTGACATGATGTTCAAAAAGGAAATGCTCCTTGTCCAATAATATAATGGAAACATTCCAAAATCTAAAACACTTCTGGTTCCAAACATTTCAGATAAGGATACTGAACTTGTACGTGTATGATGATTTTGTATAATTCAAATTGCCTTCCTTAGCCTTCTTTATACTATTCACTTGCTTTGCTTCTCGGGATAGTCAAAACATTAAATTACACAAATGAGGGGCCAGGTGCAATGGGCTCACGCCTGTAATCCCAGCACTTTGGGAGGCCAAGGTGGGCGGATCACAAGGTCAGGAGATAAGAGACCATCCTGGCTAACACAGTGAAACCGCATCTCTACTAAAAATACAAAAATTAGCTGGACATGGTGGCAGGCACCTGTAGTCCCAGCTACTTGGGAGGCTGAGGCAGGAGAATGGCGTGAACCCTGGAGGTAGAGCTTGCAGTAAGCCAAGATAGCATCACTGCACTCCAGCCTGGGTGACAGAGTGAGACTCTGTCTCAAAAAAAAAAAAAAAAAAACACAAACACATTTCATATTTAAACTCTGAGTTGAGACTTAGGTAACCTAAAAGAGGACAGAATGTAATGTCAGCCCTTTCCTATGTGTTCTATCGATAATGTCATTTCATTTTTTTTTTTTTTTTTTTTTTTTTTTTT
>NW_016816690.1:1387545-1410045 GCF_001698545.2 Rhinopithecus bieti
TTTTTTTTTTTGAGACAGTCATGCTCTGTTGCTCAAGCTGGATTGCAGTGGCGTGATCTGGGCTCACTGCAATCTCCACCTCCCATGTTCAAGTGATTCTCCTGTCTCAGCCTCCCAAGTAGCTGGGACTACAGGTGCCTGCCACCATGCCCAGCTAACTTTTTTGTGTTTTTAGTAGACATGTGGTTTTACCATGTTGGGTCAGGCTGGTCTTGAACTCCTGACCTCAGGTGATCCACCTGCCTTGGTCTCACAAAGTGCTGGGATTATAGGCGTGACCCACCGCGCCCGGCCATGTCGTTTCTTGTTGGTTTTGTTAAGGTTAAGCATAGCATCATGTAAATGCTATTTGATTCATTTTCCCTTTCTGATCCTAACCTTGTTTGAGTTTCAGGGAAACTTAAATTTTGATCAAGGAAATGAAGTTACTAGTAGGGAAAGAAGTAATTAATATTAAGTAACAGGAAGGCAAATTGCATTCAGTTCTCAGTTCAGCATTTCTGATAATGCTAATTTCTTTTTTTCTTTTCTTTTTTTTTTTTTTTGAGATGGAGTCTCACTCTTTTGCCCAGGCTGCAGGGCAATGGCGCGAATTCGGCTCACTGCAACCTCCGCCTCCTGTGTTCAAGCGATTCTCCTGCCTCAGCCTCCTCAGTAGCTGGGATTACAAGCATGCGCCACCATGCCTAATTTTTGTATTTTTAGCAGACGGGGTTTCACCATGTTGGCCAGGCTGGTCTCGAACTCCTTACCTTGTGATCTGCCTGCCTCGGCCTCCCAAAATGCTGAGATTAAAGGTGTGAGCCACCACACTAGGAATATGCTGATTTATTTCTTGGCTAGAAGTTGGCTTGCTTCATGGCTAGTTTTATAGGTACATCATACATCCCTATTTCCCCCTCAGAAGTCATGATGAAATTCACTACTCTAGAGCTCACATTTAAGGGTAATAACATTTTATCATAAATCATTTTTAAATGTATAGTATTTGAGTAAAACCTTAAGCTGTGGTAAAGAAGTGTCTTCAACTTGTTGAATTGGGTGTTTGCAAATAGTTGTTTTGTCTTCTTTATTCTAAAATGTGTATGTTTGCTTTGTTTTTTAAAGCAGTGTGGTTGTTACTGTGACTCTGAAGTGTATTCTCAAAAAAGGGGGAAAGTGCAGGGACGGGTTGAGTTTCCTGTGGGGAAGAAAAAAGGAAATGTTATTTATAGGTGGGTAACATGAAAAGTTGGATTAACTTTTTTTCTTTCTTTTTTTTCTTTTTTATTTATTTTTTAGTAATAGAGACAGGGTCTCCCTGTGTTGCCCAGACTGGTCCCTCAACTGATCCTCCTGCCTTGGCCCCCCAAAGTACTGGGATTACAGGCATGAGCCACTACACCCGGACTATCTCTGTTTTTTTCAACATATAACTAAATATAGATTTATCTTTGCAGTAGACAAAATGAGTATCAAGTTATTACTATATACAAAATTCTTCAGGAGTTTATTGGCTAAAAAATAAGAAAATTCTGTGCTTTAACTAAAATAAAATATTGGTTGTATTGAATCAGTTTTTTTGCAGTAGGTCAGCCAAGAGAAGGCTTATATTTGGACTTGTTAAAATAGGCTCTTCTGAAATCCAGAAATTTGTAAGATAATAAAGACCATTTAACTGTTCCTCATTGTTTGAAACTAATGGAATAAGAAATTATATTGAAGTGATAAGTATGATTTCTATGAGTAGAATTCCCAAGCGTCATCCTTTTTTTTTTTCCTCCAGATTAGATAGTTCTCCCCTTTTTAGACCTCTCAGGAGAAAGGGAATTTTCCTGCCTTTCTTTGTATAGGTGTCTGTGCAGAGATTTGATGGACATACCATGCCATACAACTAAGCTTGGACAATTGGCAGTTTTTCTGCATACTTCCAGATTTGGTTTAATCAGGGAATTAGTATGATATATTGAATGGGATTTTATCTGGTTAATTATCTTGTTCATCCTGAATTATTAATTGATCCCAATATATGGATCTGACAAATTTTCAAAAGGCTGAGAGTACTGTAAAAAAATTAAAAGTGCCAGACTTGGCTGGGTGCAGTGACTCACACCTGTAATCCCAGCACTTTGGGAGGCTGAGCCGGGTGGATCACGAGGTCAGGAGTTCGAGAGCACCCTGGCTAACACGGTGAAACCCTGTCTCTACTAAAAATACAAAAAATTAGCTGGGCGTGGTGGCGGGTGCCCGTAGTCCCAGCTACTCGGGAGGCGGAGCTCGCAGTGAGCCGAGATCGTGCCACTGCGCTCTGGCCTGGGTGACAGAGCAAGACTCTGTCTCAAAAAAAAAAGTGCCAGGCTTAGTGGCTCACGCCTGTAATCCCAGCACTTTGGGAGGCTGAGGTGGGAGGATTGCTTGAACCCAAGAGTTAAAGACCAGCCTGAGCAACATAGCAAGACCCCATCTCTACAAATGGCATGTGTCTGCGGTCCCAGCTACCTGGGAGGCTGAGGCAGGAGGATCGCTTGAGCCCAGGAGTTTGAGGCTGCAGTGAGCCATGATTATGCCACTGTACTCCAGCCTGGGCTGCAGAGCAAGACCTTGTCCCCCTGCTTACTGCTCCCTGTGCAAAAAAAAGCAAAAAAAAATGGTTTTTACACACAGTGTTAATTTTTGTTTGGGGAGTGGGGAGAGAGATAGGAATATGATTCCACCATTCCCTGCCCCTATTTATACACATACAATCAGAAAATAATAATTTTAGATCTGTATCTTATAGTCCTATGGAGGGATTATGTTGTGCCTTAACTGTAACCCAAGTCTAGATATATCCCATCTTAATGAGTTTCGGTTTTATTTTTCTTTAATTATAATTGATTGCTGTTAAATTGGAATGTAGTTACACGTAATAGTTAAGCAGGGTTAAAATAATCTTTTTGTCGTTTCAAAATGATAGTTTTATTACCACAGAAAGACTACTTATCCTTAACATTTGTTATAGTTCATTTCTATTGCTAAGTAGTTTGTGTTAATCTCCAGATAGAATGTTTCCTTTCAAGGTCCAATTATTTGGTTCTTGTGTAATATTCAACTACTGTTGACTATATATAGCTGAAGCTTTCATGTATCACAGGTAGAGTTTTTAACTGCATTCTCTGTATGTCACTATAATTTGGACATGTACATAATTTTCTTATTTTAAGATGCCAAACTAAGCACATTGTAGACATTTTGGATGAAATTGGAACAAACGGGGATTGTGTGCCTTTAATAATAGGTGTGGATTGGCATTTTGACCTTATAGGTTAAAATAAGAGGTGTGGTTAGGGCTGGGCGCGGTGGCTCATGCTTTGGGAGGCTGAGGTGGGCAGATCACTTGAGGTCGGACCAGCCAGACCAACAAGGAGAAACACTGTCTCTACTTAAAAAAAAAAAAAAAAAAATTAACTGGGTGTGGTGGCGCATGCCTGTAATCCTAACTACTTGGGAGGCTGAGGCAGGAGAATCACTTGAACCTGGGAGGCAGAGGTTGCCGCGAGCCGAGATCGCGCCCTTGTGTTCCAGCCTGGGCAACAAGAGTGAAACTCTGTCTCAAAAAAAAAAAAGAAAGGTGTGGTTTAGAGGTTAGAACCACTTGCCTGAATGGTTAAACTAATTAAGCGTCAATTTTAATTAGTCAAATTTGATGAATGCTTTGTTCAGAAAATTTGGGCACCTCATTGAGGAGTCAATGGATTACCAAGAAATACTTGGTGTTTTTTAAATAATGATGAGCTGTTATGAGAAGTATTATTTTATCTGTAGCATGCTTCTTGCATATCCTTACAATTTGTGAAGACAAAATTATTCTTGCAGTTTGATTTCAGATAATAATAATCTACATGACACTTTAAGAATTATAAGAGCCAGCTGGGCAGGCACAATGGCTCACGCCTGTGATCCCAGCATTTGGGAGACTGAGGTGGGTGGATCACCTGAGGTCAGGAGTTCGAGACCAGCCTGGCCAACGTAGTGAAACCCTGTCTTTACTAAAAGTACAAAAATTAGCTGGGTGTGGTGGCGGGCACCTGTAAACCTAGCTACTCAGGAGGTTGAGACAGGAGAATCGCTGGAACCCGGGAGGCAGAGGTTGCAGTGAGCTGAGATCAGGCCACTGCACTCCATCGTGGGCATCAAAGAGCAAAACTCAGTCTCAAAAGAAAAACAAGAATTACAGGAGCCAGGTTCACACCCGAGGCGGGAGGACCAGCCTGGGCAACAGACCCTGTCTCTACCAGAAAAAAAAAAAAAAAAAATTAGCTGGGTGTGATGGCATGCAGCTGTAGTTAAGAGGCTGAGGTGGGAGGATAGCTTGAGCCTAGGAGGAGTTTGAGGCTGCAGTAACAGAGCAAGACCCTGTCTTTAGAAAAAAAAAATTATAGGAAAATGTGAATGCTTTGTCTGAGCTTCATAGAATTTTGCCATTTTCAACCCTACCTCCGGTCTGGCGGTAAATCAGCCTAGGATTTTTAGATTTAAAATGAAAAACATAGCTTCAAACTTTGTTCACCAAAACTTAGTATGTAATTCTCTTTTTTTCTTTGCAGAAATGGAATCTATTTGGAATTTGCAGAAGCAAGGTAAGAATGATTAGATTACTTAAAATGTCACTAATAAGTAATCACTGGACATTATTTTTGGGTGGGATTAACAGATGGGTGGTAATTTACCAAATAGACTTTGTATTTTGAGTTATTTAATAACTGCAATCAAAAGGCACTAGCAACTGGGCTGGGCAGCTCATGCCTGTAATCCCAACACTTTGGGAGGCCAAGGTGGGAGGATTGCTGAAGTCCAGGAGTTCAAGACCAGCCTGGGGCAGCATAGACAGACCCCATCTCTTTTTTTTTTTTTTTTGAGACAGAAATCTTGCCTTCTGTCGCCCAGGCTGGAGTGCAATGGCGCGTCTCGTCTCACTGCAAGCTCCACCTCCCAGGTTCGTGCCATTCTCCTGCCTCAGCCTCCTAGAGTAAGCTGGGACTACAGGCGCCCGCCATCCGCCCGGCTAGTTTTGTATTTTTAGTAGAGAGACGGGTTTCCACTGTGTGAGCCCGGGATGGGATGGTCTCGATCTCCTGGACTTCGTGATTCTGCCCGCCCTCGGCCTCCCAAAGTGCTGGATTACAGGCGTGAGCCACCGTTCCTGGCCGATGGCTCTTATTTTTAATTAAAAAAAAAAATGAGGCCAGGCGTGGTGGCTCACGCCTGTCAATCCCAGCACTTTGGGAGGCCAAGGCGGCGGATCACAGGTCAGGAGATCAAGACCATCCTGGCTAACACGGTGAAACCCCGCCTCTACAAAAAATACAAAAAAAAATTCGCCAGGCGTGGTGACGGGTGCCTGTAGTCCCACCTACTCGGGAGGCCGAGGCAGGAGAATGACATGAACCTGGGAGGCAGAGCTTGCAGTGAGCCGAGATCATGCCACTGCACTCCAGCCTGGGCAACAGAGCAAGACTCTGTCTCAAAAAAAAAAAAAAAAAAAAAATGTAGGGCCAGGCGCAGTGGCTCACAACTGTGATCCCAACACTTTGGGAGGCTGAGGCGGGTGGATCACCCGAGGTCAGGTGTTCAAGACCAGCCTGGCCAACATGGTTAAACCCCATCTTTACTAAAAATACAAAAGTTAGCTGGGCATGGTGGCAGGTGCCTATAATCACAGCTACTCGGGAGGCTGAGGCAGGAGAATCGCTTGAACCCAGGAGGCGGAGGTTGCAGTGAGCCGAGATTGTACCATTGCACTCCAGCCTGGACAACAAGAGCGAAACTCCATCTCAAAGAGAAAAAAAAGTGATAGTATTAAGAGTGAATATGAAAAAAGAAAAAACAGCGACAAAAAGATACTACCATACCACGACTGGTGAGGATGGGACAATACTGTAAGTGAAAAATACAGAGGAAGGTATTCTTTACCTACTAGGTAAAGATACGAATGATTTTTTTTCCCCTCCTGGTTATGAAAGTAAGACAAGCCATAAATGTTTTTAATGTGGGAAACCAACATGAATAAGTATTTCCACTTTGGCTGGCCTTTCTCTGTGTTTGTGTGGTAGACAACAAATAGCCTAAGAACTGAAATTCATAGTTCAGAAAAATATTAGCTGTTATAGGAACCTTATCTGGGCTGGATATTCTCTGAAAAGATGGTTAAAAATTAAAATAGATTATCCTGATTATTGTGTACCTTCTTCCTGAATATATTAAAATATGATTATTGTGGAATACATGAAATAAAGTGAGAGTTTTGTAGTAGTCACTGACAATAGATTTGGGTTTTTGAACCACGTAACTGAATTGTATCCTATTCCTCAATTTACTTTGCTCATTAATACAAGTGCATTTCAGATGGATGTGAAATTCCTAGAATTTCAGAACTTGAAATGTGTAAGAAATTCTCTTATTTTACGTATTAGGAAAATGAGTTCCAGTGAGGTTCCTATAAACTAGAAAGTGGCAGGACTAGAATGTAGGTTCCCCTGATTTCCCAACTTCGCTCTTTCTTCTGGAGTTACTTTCTGTGTATCTTACCAAACAAATGAAAAAAAAACGTAGACTAGAAAATACACCCTGCAGGCTGGGCACGGTGGCTCACACTTGTAATACCAGCACTTTGGGAGGCGGAGGCAGGTGGATCACCTGAGGTTCAGGAGTTCAAGACCAGTCTGGCCAGCATGATGAAACCCCATTTCTACTAAAACAAAATTAGCCAGGTGTGGTGACACATGCCTGTAAATCCCAGCTACTAGAGAGGCGGAACCAGGAGAATCGCTTGAACATGAGAGATGGAGGTTGCAGTGAGCTGAGATCATGCCATTGCTCTCCAGCCTGGGCAACAAGAACGAAACTTAGCCCAAAAAAAGAGGAAAAGAAAATATACCTGGAAAAGTAGACCTACCTGTCTTTACTGTAAAATGGCCATTAACTCTTTGGAATGAGCATGTTCTTCATGGAGGGTTTCCAGTGGGTGGCCCTAGGAGTCCCAGAAAGGATATTATTATTATATTATCTCTGGACTAAACTAGATTGATTGTTAGGCTGAAGTGGACTTGAGTTTTTCCAATACTATTTTCAGGCCTTTAAAATTTTCTATTGGGTAACCAGTCGTATTGACTTGCCTTTTTTTTTTTTTTTTTTTTTTAAAAGCATGTATACTTGAAAAGTTGTTAGGATAGGTAGAAATTACATATGTGTGTGTATATATATATATATAATAGTATATATATATAATGAAAGCAGTGCCCCTCCAGAAGAGGGGAGCATGCAGCTAAATAGTAAGAATTTAGAATAACTCTGGAGTTTTTGTCCAGACACATTCTAACAGTTTTATATTTTGAATCTGAAAGATCCATAGGCTTTTGTTACTGCTGAGAATAAAGGCTGGTGTTACTGTGGGAAATGGAGTAAGCCTTGATTAGGACTGAATTGGTAGTTTTGCTAATTAATTTAATGTCAAGTTTTTGGTGCCAGGTTTTACTTAGATAGTTCCTACACTGGTTAAAATAAATTTTGACTTCATTTGCTGAGAACAGCAAAAGAAAAATCCAAGTGTTTCTTTTAATATTGGATTATTGGTGACAAGCTTTTTTATTTGGCTGCTGTTTTCAAATACACTGCTTTTGTAATCAGTAGAAGTACATAAAACCCTTATTAAGTTAACTCAACCATCTCTGATCTGTAGGAGTTGAGGCCCTCACTATCTAGAAGACCCTGTACTTGGAATTCTTTGGAATTCCAAACAGCTACTTCCAGGTTGAGAAACTGGATCATACGTGTGTTAGTACAAAGAGGAAATGGGCTTGAAGTTTTGTTTTCATAAAAAAAGGGGCGATTTAAATGATGATTATTTGGGATTTGTTATTGGAACATGGGTATTTTGATGTTCTAGAACTTATTTTATTTTATTTTTTAACCTTTCTAGATCCCAAAAGGATAATCACTTACAATGAAGCCATGGATAGTCCAGATCAATGAAGGACCAGACTGCCTATTCGTAACCTTTCTGCAGCATTAGAGCCATCGTTCATGGGGGACACAAGGCTTTTATGCTCCTAGATCTTCAACGCAGCAGAGGAACCATAAGTAGAATCACAGGATAATATATACAAATATATANCATATATATATATATATATATAGTTATTTAAAAAAAGGCAACTGAAAGTAATTAGACTTCTTAAGGAATCAAATTTATTTCAAGAGACTACACATGGTTATTTAATCTCCGGTACTGAATAGGTTTTTTTTCTTCTGTTAGTTTTGTTTTAAGTGTGAATGCAAGTGATTAATGAATACAGACTTAACAAGTGTGGTTCTAAAGTTCCTGCTGTCATCAACTTGGGCAACAAATGACCCACTGGAAAGGCAAATCCACTTAAAAGATCTCTGTATCTTGTTCTGTGACTGAAGTGATACACTAATCACGGGGAACCCAGAATGATTCAACATTTTCCCCCACTCCTCCCTTGATCTTTTTGGTTTTACTTTAATTAAGCCCTGCGAGAATGCTGGATAAATGCCTTGAAGTTAGCAGGGTGTATTTTTTTAGCGAATATGATTTGCATGTCTTGCCAGGAGTTAAGCGGCCTCTGTGGGGTATTGGGGGAATACTTTATTTCTTTCCATTTATTTTTTGTGGGTTGGGGATAGGGGAGGGCATTGAAGTTCTACAATTCTGGAATAGTTGATGGTACATAGTTAACTTGGCTTCGGTTACATATTGGACTTTAACAACTGAAGAATCTATGCGTGTCATTTAAAGAAAAGTTGCAGAACAAGCAATTGGCTTAGATATACAATCTGGAAAAATATTCCTGTGCCCATATTTTAATGTAATTGTATAACTGGGAGCAAAAATATATTCTGCTTTTCAACTGTAGGTGCTCCAGACTTGCTCTCTGTCACTAACACTAAATGTGCTGTTTTCCTTGTTTTTCATCAAACATTTAAGACAAACTTAGACCTTTCGGTAAATTCTTTTTAATTTCTCAAAAAAATCTAAAAGGGGAAGAAAAAAGTCCATGAAAACTAAAACTTTTCATGTTTTTAGCCAGTGAGAAGGTAATAAACCCTGACTGTAGAAGGTGTGTTTTCATGCAAACTATACTTCTGAGCTTATTAGCTTCTAATTATATCTTAATAAATATATTTTATTACTAGAGCAAGATGGGTTTTTAAGGAAAATGTGAAATTCTGGAAATTTTCTTTGGGGCAGAGAAGAGCATTAGCCCTGTCTTATCATTACATTGCCATCCTGTTGCACTGCAGCTTGTGTATAGCATGCTAAAATAAATTTTTGTGTGTGTGTGCAGAAATTAAGGGTCCAATTGAGATTGGGTGATGTTAGTAGCATAATAACAAGTTGTCTGGCCTGACACAGCATCACATCACACACACAGAAATTAGTATATCCATGTATGTCAAATACAGGTTAAAATATCAGGGCATTTATATAAAGAGTTGTAGTCTTCTGATAAAAGTAGACTGGATCCCCTGGGGTATTTGGGGAGAAAGTAACTACTTTTGCTCTACCCCTAGAAATGTCCAGTTTTGAGTGACTGTAGTATGGATGGGTTTTCTTGTTTTGTTGATTATTTGAGGCTTTTAAAACAAGTAGTTCATGAAAGAAGCTGTTGGACTCAACATAGAGTAGAGTAACTATCTTTTTAGTCTGGATTTCTGCCCTGCTTAGATTTTAAAAGTATAAGCATGGATTGCCAATTCCACTTGATGTAAACAAAACTTTTTTTTTATACATAATATATATATATATATATATAATAACTTATTGTATCAGTCCAGGTTCAGAAACTTGTGGTAGGCCAGTTCCAGATAGTTTCATTTCACCTGTAAACTGTATCACTTTTACTGATATTGTAATTTTCAAATGTATAATATGTTTACAGATGTGCCCTGCATTTAGTCTGCCTTGTTCCTATTTTGATTTTTGTTGAGTCTCCTGCCTGCTTGCCAAAAGCTAGGATGCTTCAGGCCCATGTACAATTGAAAGCAGAGGCATCCTTGAGCTTTAAAGCATTGAACAAACTGGAAAATGCAACATACCACATAACTGAAGTGAAAAAAGTCTGTGTTTTGTGTTTTTTTAAATAAAATTTTCAAAAGTTAAAAAAAAAACATAAGGTTGATTAAAGGGAAAAAAGGCTCCAGTTTGTTTTACAGGTTTTAAAGTTCTGCTGTGTGTTCAATTGCCTTGTGTAACCACTTGTCGCCTTAGGGCCAGATTCCCCTCACCACTCCCCCTTTTTAAATGTCCATTTTGCTTGCCTGGAATTTTAAAGTTCTTCTGTCTCACAACTCACAAGAAACTCTGGGTTTGTGACATGCAGAGGTTGAATGAATATATATTTGAAAACGAAAAAAACAAAAAACAAACCCAGCCCCACCTGAATTGGGCTTTTAACTTAGAAGCAACGCTTGATTGAACATCTTTAGAAAGTTGTTGCTTTTCTAATTTCTTTCCATATCCCTCAGGCCTCAGTGTTTGGAGAAGCCAAAAAGAATGTATCACTTCTCTGTCTGTCCAAAGGTTTTTTGAGAGTCTCACTTTTAAATGAAACAATGCAACATTTCACTTTGATTTCTCCACTGAAATTTCCTTGATTATATGGTTAGAGGTATGTAGTTAGGAATGTCTGTTAACTTTCTGAGAACCCTAGTGCCCCATCATATTAACTGTCAGTATTTTGGGGGCATTAGGTTGATAGACTTAATTGCCTAGGTACAAGCAGGACTTTGGGACAAATCTCTTTGTGCTGTTTGGTAACACTTAACTCTGTTTGTTGCAATCCTTCTCCTTAGGTCCTCACACAATTCCTTACAGAGCACTTATTAAAAAAAAAATCTTAAGAGTTGATCTGTTTTCTGATTATTTTGTGTAAGCTTCTAAACAGACTTCAGCTGTGATTAATTTAGCACATTTAAATAACGTGTTATTGTTTGGTATAAAGAATTTTCCTCCAACTCAGAGTATTAGTACTGTAGCATAAACCAAATACAGTCTAGAGGGGATTTTTAACATCCCTCCATTATAAAGACTGAAAAAGGGGTGTGTGTGTATGTATGTGTATGTGTGTGTTGAGTGGTGTGAGGAAAAGATGGAGATATTAAAAATTAGTAAATGAATGTGTATAAGACATTAGTATTCAGAGAATGAACTTGTATTTATTTTGTGCCATTTGTTTTCATTACACAGAAAAAAGTCAGGTGGTTTAAATCCTTAAAAGGGTAGTATTGAAAAATGGCACTAAGAATGAAATTATGACCTATTTTTTTAATAGCTATGAAGATACTAATTATGGGTGAAGATTTCTTTTTAAATCTGTTTTGATTATTGTAGGCTTCTGTGTCACATACCACTCTTGTAGGTGTCCTCAATAATCCCTTTTTCCCACAAAACACACAGGGTGTATTATCTTTTCTTTTTATTCACCCTCACTTTGCTGAACTGAAGTTAATTACATATCCCTTCTCCTCCTTAGTAATGAACCTTCACATAAAGTGTATTTACAGCATCTATGGTAGCCAGCCCTTTCTCCTCTACTTTCTAGGAGGGGATTAAATTCCAATAACTAGGAATTTAATTTAATAACAGACTTTTTTTTTCTTTGAAATAAATGGCCAGAGAGTTTCTCCATTTTAGAATTTTGCTGTCCTCCTTAGTCATCTGCTTACCTAGTCATTACTCATCTGCAGAAACTTCATAAAGGAAAAGTGCTGCATTGTTTTACAAATAACAGTTTTAGGGAAAACCTCAACTATGGGAGTTGTCCACAATACAAAATTTTCAAAAAACATTACATAGCGGTAATTTCATATTTGGTTGTTAGACTTGTTGCATCCCACATCAGAGGCATCTAATGATTTATCTTTTGTAATTGCTGTAAACTTGTTAAAGCCATTTAGTGTGAAATTGTCAGGTATCAAATGGCTATTGGAAAGGGACTTTACTCAATTTTAATTCCGCTGTAAATAAGGAGGGAGTCATTCCTGTGAGGGTCTCTTCAGAGAAATAGGTTAAAAGTCCAATTTCCAGGTATTATGAGTATAGTTATGCCACTGGGCCATATCCTCAGATAACAACAGCTGATCCCTCTTGTATAAATATGTTAACTGTGCAGAACAGTTATGCTATAGGACAAATACAATGGTCTTTAGGGTCAGATCGGTTGATGCCACACCAGTCAAGGTAGAGTCTGATAGGGCAGTATCTTAATAACCCTACCCATGACTTAACTGTTGGATTTGAAAGGAAAAGTTAGGATTTGCTCTCCTCCCCTTCACCCCCACAAAATTTTGATAATTTGTTTAAAAGGGAGAGGCAGAGAAAAAGATTAGAAGCATAAATAGCTGCTCTAAGTTTGCCAGAGGCACATAGCTTAACATTAGTTCTTAATATCGATGTTATTTTTACTAATTAATCAACAGAGCACCAAGATTCTTTCATGGTGAAAAAGGTGGGCTTCTGTTTTGGTATTTTAAAATGTTTCTTTTAAAATATATATCACCTGTGTGAGAACCGGGACCACCTGGGAGAGTGATGAATCATTGGCTCTACTCAAAAGCATTGCTTTACTGAGTTTTAAATTTCACACCGTTTTGCTGCTCAAGAAAGGTCTTAAAGTAGTTAAAGGATGCCAGCAATAGTCTGAATAGAATTTTCGGTTGTCTGCATAATAAAAACACCCAGTGCAGCATGACTGGAATATTGCTTTTGCATTACTGGCAATGGTACATCAGTTATGGGCTAGAAACTATGGAACAGCCATCCTGGGATGCTGATTCAGACTTCCCTATTTTTATCCATACAATTTTGTTATGTCCAGAGTTCTAAAGCCGTTTTGTAATACTGCAGTATCCCCCCCCCCCTTTTTTTTTTGAGACGGACTCTGTTGCCCAGACTGGAGTACAGTGGTGCAATCTTGGCTCACTGCAACCTCCACTCCCTTGGTTCAAGCAATTCCCCTGCCTCAGCCTCCCGAGTAGCTGGGATTACAGGCGCACACCACCATACCAGGCTAATTTGTATTCTTAGTAGAGATGGGGTTTCACCATGTTGGCCAGACTGGTCTCGAACTCCTGACCTCAGGCAGTCTGCCCGCCTCGGCCTCCCACTGTGCTGGGATTACAGGCAGGTGTGAGCCACCGTGCCCGGCCAAGTATCCCTTTTCTACAGCCTTACTAAACTAGTTACAAACATTTATTTTCCAATTTAGTTTTACTTTCAGTGCATATCAAAGTTATACTCTTCAGACCAACAAACTTGAGGGCAAATTATATAGCTTTCCATATACCCTTTTTTCCTCAGGTGCTAATCAAAGGCTCTGAAAATGGATACTGCTTTAGTAATGTCTGCTTTATTCTTAAAATGCTTATTTCTTTTGCTAGATGTAAAGATTTGGTGTTAACAAAAGTGGTTTTAATATGTAAATATGAATGAATGCCTTTAGTTTACCCTGTTTGTCTATTATTATTAGTCTGTTTTCATTTATCCTTCATAGAGGAGGATCCTTTCTTGATCTTGAATACATTTCATTAGATATTGTTGCATTTTAAGAATGAAAATACAACTGTTTTCTGTCTTAGATTAATCCTGCTGCTGCTATGAGAAACTGAAAATCAAGAATGTGATGCACTTTTTACATTACTATATACCATACATATACCATAGGTTGCTTTGATACCTTTACTGTAGCACAGCCACTAACAAGAGTGAGTGAATTATAAAATTCTCTTTGGGAGGGAATCAGTAGAAGTAACTAATTCTTAGCTGATATTGGCCTATGAAGGACAATAACTTAGGAACCGATTTGTCCTTATTACTTTGCTGTTCTTAGCTTT
Organism: Rhinopithecus bieti; assembly: GCF_001698545.2. Lineage (NCBI taxonomy): Eukaryota > Metazoa > Chordata > Mammalia > Primates > Cercopithecidae > Rhinopithecus > Rhinopithecus bieti. Next base: position 1,401,418 of record NW_016816690.1, read on the forward strand.
ACCATCTTTGGAAACTTGGCTCAAAGTTATATAGGTCTGGGCTGGCTCATCAGTGGAACTAGGAGAGAGGAAAACTGGCACCTATTTTAATAAAGTTCAATTTAAACGAGAGCTTGACTTGTATCTGTTAAAGGGCTTTTCTTGAAACAGGGCAGTTTTATCAGCTTTACAAATCATTGGATGCTTTTCCTTAGTAATATTTTGGTTTATTTGATCAAATAGAAATGGAAAGTAATTCAAACTGAAAGACCCTTTTTTGTCACATGGAACTTGGTGACAATTTTATGTCTTAAAGCTGGTTTAAAGGTAGGATGGCCTTTTACCTTTATTGCTTTTGCATAAATTTGGTTTACTGAATTGACTGGCTTGAGATTAGAATTATTCAGTTGTTTGTAAGATCAAAGCACAGGTGGTTTTAAAGATAACATGTATCTTTTAAAAAATTGCCCAAGCTGATTAGAACAAATTTAGAAATTGGGTACATTTGGTTCAAGTGCTGCAGTGTGCATGTACTAAATAGCTTTACTTTGTGTGTATGTGTACTTATAATGTATAGATGTACTGCCCAGGTTTTGTCAAATCTTTTTTAAAGTTTTTTTTTTAATTGCTTCAGGACTTTTGTAGGAGAGGCTAATATGTTTAAGTAGAAGATATTACTGATGGTATTTTCCCCGTGTTCCTACATATAAAATAAATATTTCCATTTTACAGCTTTTTCAATGTACAGAAGAGGGTTACTTCTTCATCAAGTATGTTGCCTTTGAGGACACAGCAAAACCCTTCTATATGTATCTTCATTGATAGTGGCAGTTAAAAACGAAGTCATCCAGTTAAGACTCGAAAGGTGACCCATAATTAATTGCATGCCCTTAAAAGGCAGAAATACAGGAGTGTAGTAAGCATCATCTTAGATGGCTATGGTTCCTCTTCCGCATCTGTCAGTAGTTCACTTATGTTCAGTCTTAGAACCTATTGGAAAAGCAAAATAATTTCTGTCTTGTGCAGAGGCACTTAGGAGCTGAGTTACATCTTAATCTAGGGGAATGGATGATAAATGGAGTACAGTTACGTTAAAGGATGTTTTCCCTTCCCCCCTCAAAAAAAGTTGCAATGTTTGTTTTGCCCAGTCAGAAATATAGGTCTTTTCTAGATATAAGAACAGTGACCAGAAATTTTCCCTTTTGCTAATAAATGCTTAGGTATTTGCTATAGCTGTTTCTGATGTCATGGATTCTGAGGAAGTGTCAGTTACGTGATGATCTTCCTTTATTGTTGTCTTCATCATGTTCAGTGTTTTAAAAATATAAATTACAAACACTCTACAACCATACCCAGATTTACTTATTTTATCAGAAAAAAAAACTTGAGAAATTTGTAGATCAAATTGAGAGACAATAAGTGTACATTGTTGAATAAAAAATTTTAAAGTTTCTGAGGTGTTTGTTATCTTTTGTGTGCTTTAATTTTTTAAAAGTCTTTACTGACAAATCTTAAATTCAACTGATAAAAAGTAAAAAAAAAAAAAACTGAAAGCAGAGTTTGTGATATTGATAATGATTTTTTTCAAAGGGTCAAATATGTGAAGAATTTAAGTCTTAAGTGTACTATGGTCCTGTGAGTTTTTTTTTTTTAATCATAGAGGTTTTACAGTGCTTAGAATTAGCTTGCTTATTGAAAAATCCAGAGCTATCCTGCCTTTTTGCAGGACATTAAGTCTTATGCTCTTCCAGTTGAAATAAATCAAAATTGAGCTAAGCAGTTAAGCAACTAGAATGTTAAACTGCCAAGATTCTGAATTTATTCATAACTTTATGTTGAAACATGTGGCAGTACACAGTGGAGAAACTTCCTGTTTCTATAGTACTGATTTGTCACAAGGTGAAAGGAAAATCAATGCCAACTTCAGCATTATTAGAAAGAGCAGGAGACGGGAGGAAAGGACATGAAAACATTTACCAAAAGTGTCAGTCACTATAGAGATTGATAACATTTAGGTCATAAGCTTTATTGTTCTTTGAGATAAGGAATAATTGTCCTTGGCCTGGTAAGTGACTTGCAAGGACACAAAGAGAATGTGGAGTTTTATGGAAGCTTAACTAAAAATTCTCATCCAGGCAGGTGCAGTGGCTCAACACCTGTAATCCCAGCACTTTGGAGGCCACAGTAGGTGGACCACTTGAGCCCAAGAGTTCAAGACCAGCCTGGGCAACATAGTGAGACCTCATCTCTACAAAAAGTACAAAAATTAGCCAGGCACAGTGGCAGGCACCTGTAGTCCAAACTACTCAGAAGGCTGAGGCAGGAGGATCACTTGAGCCCAGGAGATCGACACTGTAGTTAAGCCAGATTGCACCACTGCCCTCCAGCCTGGGTGACAGTGAGACCCTGTCTCAACAAAAATTCTCATCCACAGGCCGAGCGTGGTGGCTCACACCTGTAATCCCAGCACTTTGGGAGGCCGAGGTGGGAGAATCACCTGAGGTCGGGAGTTTGAGACCAGCCTGACCAACATAGAGAAACCCCGTCTCTACTAAAAATACAGTAATTAGCTGGGTGTGGTGGTGCATGCCTGTAATCCCAGCTACTCGGGAGGCTGAGACAGAATCTCTTGAACCCAGGAGGCGGAGGTTGTGGTGAGCCGAGAGCGCCATTGCACTCCAGCCTGGGCAACAAGAGTGAAACTCCATCTCAGAAAAAAAAAATTCTCATCCACATAGGTGTGATTTGTGTGAAGCATGGTAGTTAATTCAGTCTACAAAGTTTTTTTTTTTTTTTAATGACGTTTATTGTGGGTTTCAGCAGCTAACATTTGAAAGCAATGTCTGTGAGCAGAACATAAAACTCATTCTAGAGTGCTTAGCAAGGTCTCATGCTTGAGGAATTATCGTACTTGGAGCTTTTAATCAGCTACTGTTGGATTCGGCGAATCGATTGGATCTGGGAAGTCTGGGCATGAGATCCCCACTCTCTCCAATGTTTATAGTCTCCTCCGTGATGGTCACATTCCAAGATATACTGATACCCACGATATCCAGGATATTGGTAGCAAACCCAGCTGGGAAATTCAAAGTACATTTCATTATTAAAACTAATTAGGAATCTGGTTAACACCCCAAAATCTGAGCCTTTTTCCTCAGCTTAATGGTATGGGATGCTTTTAGTCTTAGAAAAACATAGCCATCCTAAATGTGTCAGGCGCTATTTGTAAGCATAATACGGCTACAGCTAGTTGATTAGCCTTAATCATCAAGAGGTGTAAGTAGTCAACATAAATTCTTCCATAGAGGCATGTCTGGGGGAGATAAATCTGCAACCTTAAGTGGTAGTTGGTATAAAGAACTTGTGATTCAAAATTACGTATAACTAGAATGTGACATCTATACCAATACATATGAAATCTGATTAAAACAACCATTGATGCAACTTCAGGAGTTACTTTGAAGTGTATTCCAATCCTGTTGTTGTACTTACGCCCCACTTTGTATCTTCATGGAGCCGACTTCGTTGTTGGGCCAACCCATGGCTTGCAAGGAGGGATAGTCGTCAGAGATCTCCCACTGGCGTCCAATAAAGTTTTCCTTCTCAAAGATGGTCATCTTAGACTCCTTATGATTCTGTAATTCATAAATCGTTTTAAAATGTTCAGTACTAGTGCTGTGGCTATCATTCACGTTTTTCAAAATTGAAACACTTTTTTGGATTACACAAGGAAGCACATGATACTTTATTTTAAAAAGATTAAGGCAACATATATGTGAGAAAAAAGTTACCCATAATTTTATTTATTCCAATTTAAATACCATAACATTTGGAATGTACAAATAACATATACTGTTTTGGAACAATGAAGAGGATTTGACAGTGGGAAAAAGTACTAACAAAATGCAGCCAACCAAGGGATGAATACTCACTAATGTGAAAAAATATCTCACAAATTAATACAAAAAGTAAGCCCAAATATGTATGTGTGTGCTTGCGTGTGTATGTGTGTTGTTGGAAATAACCCGTATGTCCAGTAGGGGACGTGAATACTACACAAGCATTAAAAAGGCAGAGACCAACCTGTATGAACTTCAAAAATGGACAAAACTGTTTGATGATAGAAAGTGGTAGGAGAGCAATTGAGTGGAAAGGGCCACCAGGGAACTATGATGGAATGTTCTTTATATGGTTAGGGTGTTGGTAACATGGATCCATGTATTTTTCAAAACTCATGAGAATATGCACTTAGGATCTGTGCATTTTACTGTATGTCAGTTATACCTTAGGGTGGAAAAATGAAATGTTTTAAAAGATTGAAATAATTTCCAGATAGGGAACTATTTGTTTGGATTAGAGCTGTTTCGGTTAACTTCTCCATCAGTTGAATTTTGGCAAGACTTTGAACCAAGGTGAGATTATTAACCAAAATCACAGGAAACTCACATATAGACTGAATATTTGGAAAGGTTCTAGCCCAACCTAACTCCTAATACAGGGATCATTTTTCAACACACCCCTGAAGATCATCCTGCTTTCTGCTTGAACTCTTTCCAAAGACCAGAAACATCCCAGCCTGATGCATTATTGAGTAATACTTAAGTGTTCAGAACAAGAAGATGATTATCAATCAATGTAGATAGATAATGGAAGACTTGCCTATTTTTTAGTCATTCCCACTTACTGAAAGGTTACTTCAGCATTTCCCTGTTTCTGCAGTAAAATGTTGCACAGATTGAAATTTAGATGGCCAAGGATTTGCTTTTTACTACAGGGTAAAGACTCACTCATTTACTAGTGTTTCACAAGTTTACTGGGCTCTTGAGTATCCACTTATTGCCACCTGTAAGGCCCTTAGTTTTAACTTAAGGGAAATACCACCTGGTGGAGAAAAATCAAATAGCAGGCTTAGAGGAGAAAGTGATGTTTTCTCTTTTTTTTTTTTTACTTTTGTCTTTGTTCCTGCCACATTCAGCATAACTGATGAGAAATAGCATGAACGTCAGTCTGTCCACACCCTCTTGTCCCATCCCTCATATGCACAGAAGTGGAAATTTCAGAGACTCACAGCTGAACAGATGGGGCGGAAGGACATGAGACGCTCAATGTGGTAGGCATTACTCCCACTCCAGGCATCCCAGCGAGGGTATTCTCCTCTCTCCAGGATAAACTGTTGCCCACAGAAGCTGGTATGCTCATAACCAATCCAGCTGCCAAAGACATGTAGTGTTTGTTCATGGTGTTCAAAGCCTATATGGCCTTGGGGAGAAGGCATCTTTCGTTTTAGATAAGTTAATAGTGGGGTAAGATATCAAGCCAATCCCAGTAGAGCTGTACAAAGTAATTTATCACAAGAGGTGAGGAATGAGTTGACAGGTATACTAAGCAGGTTTATAAATGTAATATTTGTTTTGGGATTATCACTGAAAAGTTCTGTCTACTTCACTGGTCTGAGTGAAGTGTATTAGCAAAGCCAATCTAAAATTGTATTTCCTGGCTGGGTGTGGTGGCTCACTGTAGTCTCAACACTTCAGGAGGTCAAGGCAAGCAGATTGCTTGAGCCCATGAGTTGGAGACCAGCCTGGGAAACATGGCAAAACCCCATCTACGAAACTCAAAAATTAGCCAGGCGTGGTGACACACTACTGCAGTCCCAGTTATTCAGGGGGCTGAGGGTTGAGCCTTGGAGGTGGAGGCTGCAGTAAGCCGTGATTGTGCCACTGCACTCCAGCCTGGGCAACAGAGTAACACTTTGTCTCAAAAAAAAAAAAAAAAAATTTTTTTTTTTTTCTTTTTCTCCATACCTGGTTCAGGATCTGGTGACTGACTATTGCAAGCTTGTCCAACCTGTGGCCCAAGGGCTGCATGCAACTCAGGACAGCTTTGAACGCAGCCCAACACAAGTTTGTAAACTTTCTCAAAACATTTTGAGTTTTTGTTGTTGTTGTTAGCTCATCAGCTATCGTTATTGTATTTTATATGTGGCCCAAGACAATTCTTTCAGTGTGGCCTAGGGAAGCCAAAAGATTAGACACCCCTGGACTATTGCTTTGGCTCAAGCCAAACCTGTTGACTTATTCTTAAGAAAGCACAGGGATGAACAAGCAACTGATGGATTACTAGTCTCTTTTTTCCTGTGACTTGCAAGTTCTTTCTCCTAGTGCCCCATACTTATACTTAAAACTTGAAACACTCAGTTCAGTTTTTCACAATTGGGCCTCAGTGATGACACCTTAAAGTGTTACTTCTTTCAAAGGACTGAAGAGCTTAATTTTGGTGGCAAGCAACTTGTGGAAGCCTATCCACATGCAAGGCCAGTTCTGCCTAGTCAAGGGCGAGGCTTTTCCTTAGGTGTTTTCAGGCTAATGATAAAGGCCTCAACTACTCTGCCAAGAGTCAGAGGACAAAAATGAGAGGGTCTCCCTCACCAAGATTAACCATCAACAAGAAACTGCCTGAAAGATGAATCAGGAGCTAATATGTCTCTGGAGTCATGGAGTTGAGGTTTTTTTTTTTTTTTTCATAAAGAAATTAGCTAACAGTGTCTGCTCTGGGACATGCAGGAGGAGAGTTAGCCATAGAGGCAGCCACTTGACACTTTCTTCTTTACCAATTTTCTGCAGGCAAGAAAAACTCAAGGGTCTTGTGGCTGTTCTGAGGGCACCCTAGGTAGCAGTCTGTGAACTCCAGAAGCAAAAATTTGATTACTGCCACTGCCCCACCCCATTGTATGTATTTCTTTATCCAGCCCCTGAAATCTAGTACCAGGCCACTAAGAACCTCATGTTCCTTCTAGCTTTGGCTTACTAAATTATGCATGTAGTGATTTCTTTCGAGGCCTCTCTCTGAGAAATGACTAGAGCCTAGGGGGACATCCTTCTTCCCCTATCCCCACTCTATGGTCCCATGTCTGAAAGGACTTGAAATAAGGGACTGTGGTTCTGCAGAGGCCCATACTCACGCGCCACATTCCACCTTGAGGGACCGGACATTATCAAAACTGCGCTCAGAGACATTTGGACAGGAGCTGGTGAACTCCATCCTCTTGCCCTGAAAGTTCTCCTGATCATAGATGGTTATCTGAAATGAGATTGAATGGCACAAGAGAGCTAGAACCTGGTACATCAGGAAAAACAGAGGCCCAGGTCAACAGCTTAACTTGTGTCTGACTCTGTGCTTTCTGTTACCAGCTGTAGCCTGGGATGCCTCATGAGGTCTCTTCCAGTGTAGACAGGGCAGGAAGGGGTCTGAATTAACGCCACTGGTTGGTGTTCATTTGCCCAGAGTAGGGATGATGTGGAGGGAGGATTGGTTTATTGTAGAAATGGTCTGCCAAGGATAATAGCTAGACCAATGGACAGGCCAAGGACTTATGGGCTTCCATTCCACCACAGTTCCTTCATAAGCATGGCCCAGAGGCCAGGATTCTGGGAGTCCCAGGAGTTCCTTACAGATTCTTAGCTTCTCCAGCCACACCCCCATAGAAACCAAGGGTGTAAAGGAGAGTTATGGTTGGCCGGGCGCGGTGGCTCAAGCCTGTAATCCCAGCACTTGCGGAGCCGAGACGGCGGATCACGAGGTCAGGAGATCGAGACCTCCTGGTAACATGCCGTGAAACCCATCTCTACCTAAAAAAAAAAAAAAAAAAAAAAAAATACAAAAACTAGGGCCGGGCGAGGGTGGCGGGGCATCCTGTAGTCCCAAGCCAGCTTGGGGAGGACTGAAGCAGTGAGAATGGCATAAACCTTGGAGGCGGCAGCTTGCCAGTGAGCTGGAGATCCAGGCCACTGCCCCTCCAGCCCAGGCAACAGAGCGAGACTCCCGTCTCAAAAAAAAAAAAAAAAAAAAAAAAAGGCAGAAGTTATGGTCAACCTTTTTGCACTTTGAACTAAAACCTGGCTTGTGGACCTGGCCAGAGGACCACTCCCAAAGCTGTGAGTTGGCCTCAGAGTTGACCCAATGAGGAGAATGGGGAGTGTTGGAGAGAGGCCAGTGAGAGGCCTGAGGATCAGCCACTTCGGCCAATGGTTAAAGCCAGCCTCAGGCTGGGAGGCTGAGTCCTGTAATTGATTTGGGATCTAGTAGTAAATCTCTTTATGGGCCCTCATTTTCTCCATGGATATAATCATTGCTGGGCTGCTGTATTTTAAGATGACTTTAGTGGGAAGGAGAGAGGAGTTAGGAAACTAGGTATCATCTCCCACCCATCATTGGCGTCCAGAGTCATCCTTCCTTTGTCCGACAGGACATCCTGAGAGATCCTTCCTTCGACAGCACTGGAGCTTGTGTGAACCTTTCCCCTACAAACTGGGTTTTTTCTGGTCAGTCACTGCTTCATGGATGAGCACGGGCTTGGGGCCTGCTCTGTGCAGCATCTCACCCCTGCCGTGTTGGATGTGATGGGGGTGGGCTTACCTTCCATGGCCCCAGGGACCCCTGCGTAGGGTTGGTCTGAGCCATCTTCGTGGTTGGAAGGGTTTCTGGAAGACAGAGCACACGTAAATGAGGTGGCCTCTGGGGAGGAGGGTGAGGTGAGGGAATGCCTCGAAAGGTAAAGGAGACTTGAAGTCTGCAAGACAGACTTTGGTTGGAATTCTGGCTCTGCCGCTCACTAGCTGTGCCTCGGGATTTTTTGTTGTTGTTGTTGCT